>NW_026562233.1:0-41606 GCF_027943255.1 Anastrepha obliqua
GTTGGAAATTGGATGTGAAACAATCACAAAATGTCAGAAAAAAGCCTTTCTGACTCGAATTTTTCTGAACATTTTTGGCGGTAAAAGTCGCATAGTTCCCTCAATTCTGCTCCGATTTCGCTGAAACTTTGATTAAAAGTTAGGTAAGACTCTCCTCTTTCCAACAATGTACATTTCTTTGGCAATTGGTTGGAAATTGGATGTGAAACAATCACAAAATGTCAGAAAAAAGCCTTTCTGACTCGAATTTTTCTGAACATTTTTGGCGGTAAAAGTCCCATAGTTCCCTCAATTCTGCTCCGATTTCGCTGAAACTTTGATTAAAAGTTAGGTAAGACTCTCCTCTTTCCAACAATGTACGCTTCTTTGGCAATTGGTTGGAAATTGGATGTAAAACAATCAGAAAATGTCACATAAAAGCCTCATTGACTCGAATTTTTTTGAAACTTTTTTTGGCGGTAAAAGTCCCATAGTTCCCTCAATTCTGCTCCGATTTCACTGAAACTTTCATTAAAAGTTAGGTAAGACTCTCCTCTTTCCAACAATGTACACTTCTTTGGCAATTGGTTGGAAATTGGATGTGAAACAATCACAAAATGTCAGAAAAAAGCCTTTCTGACTCGAATTTTTCTGAACATTTTTGGCGGTAAAAGTCGCATAGTTCCCTCAATTCTGCTCCGATTTCGCTGAAACTTTGATTAAAAGTTAGGTAAGACTCTCCTCTTTCCAACAATGTACACTTCTTTGGCAATTGGTTGGAAATTGGATGTGAAACAATCACAAAATGTCAGAAAAAAGCCTTTCTGACTCGAATTTTTCTGAACATTTTTGGCGGTAAAAGTCCCATAGTTCCCTCAATTCTGCTCCGATTTCGCTGAAACTTTAATTAAAAGTTAGGTAAGACTCTCCTCTTTCCAACAATGTACACTTCTTTGGCAATTGGTTGGAAATTGGATGTGAAACAATCACAAAATGTCAGAAAAAAGCCTTTCTGACTCGAATTTTTCTGAACATTTTTGGCGGTAAAAGTCGCATAGTTCCCTCAATTCTGCTCCGATTTCGCTGAAACTTTCATTAAAAGTTAGATAAGACTCTCCTCTTTCCAACAATGTACACTTCTTTGGCAATTGGTTGGAAATTGGATGTGAAACAATCACAAAATGTCAGAAAAAAGCCTTTCTGACTCGAATTTTTCTGAACATTTTTGGCGGTAAAAGTCGCATAGTTCCCTCAATTCTGCTCCGATTTCGCTGAAACTTTGATTAGAAGTTAGATAAGACTCTCTTCTTTCCAACAATGTACACTTCTTTGGCAATTGGTTTGGAAATTGGATGTAAAACAATCAGAAAATGTCACATAAAAGCCTCATTGACTCGAATTTTTTTGAAACTTTTTTTGGCGGTAAAAGTCCCATAGTTCCCTCAATTCTGCTCCGATTTCGCTGAAACTTTCATTAAAAGTTAGGTAAGACTCTCCTCTTTCCAACAATGTACACTTCTTTGGCAATTGGTTGGAAATTGGATGTGAAACAATCACAAAATGTCAGAAAAAAGCCTTTCTGACTCGAATTTTTCTGAACATTTTTGGCGGTAAAAGTCGCATAGTTCCCTCAATTCTGCTCCGATTTCGCTGAAACTTTCATTAAAAGTTAGATAAGACTCTCTTCTTTCCAACAATGTACACTTTTTTGGCGATTGGTTGGAAATTGGATGTAAAACAATCAGAAAATGTCACATAAAAGCCTCATTGACTCGAATTTTTTTGAAACTTTTTTGGCGGTAAAAGTCCCATAGTTCCCTCAATTCTGCTCCGATTTCGCTGAAACTTTGATTAAAAGTTAGGTAAGACTCTCCTCTTTCCAACAATGTACACTTCTTTGGCAATTGGTTGGAAATTGGATGTGAAACAATCACAAAATGTCAGAAAAAAGCCTTTCTGACTCGAATTTTTCTGAACATTTTTGGCGGTAAAAGTCGCATAGTTCCCTCAATTCTGCTCCGATTTCGCTGAAACTTTGATTAAAAGTTAGATAAGACTCTCCTCTTTCCAACAATGTACACTTCTTTGGCAATTGGTTGGAAATTGGATGTAAAACAATCACAAAATGTCAGAAAAAAGCCTTTCTGACTCGAATTTTTCTGAACATTTTTGGCGGTAAAAGTCGCATAGTTCCCTCAATTCTGCCCCGATTTCGCTGAAACTTTCATTAAAAGTTAGATAAGACTCTCCCCTTTCCAACAATGTACACTTCTTTGGCAATTGGTTGGAAATTGGATGTAAAACAATCAGAAAATGTCACATAAAAGCCTCATTGACTCGAATTTTTTTGAAACTTTTTTTGGCGGTAAAAGTCCCATAGTTCCCTCAATTCTGCTCCGATTTCACTGAAACTTTCATTAAAAGTTAGGTAAGACTCTCCTCTTTCCAACAATGTACACTTCTTTGGCAATTGGTTGGAAATTGGATGTGAAACAATCACAAAATGTCAGAAAAAAGCCTTTCTGACTCGAATTTTTCTGAACATTTTTGGCGGTAAAAGTCGCATAGTTCCCTCAATTCTGCTCCGATTCGCTGAACTTTGATTAAAAGTTAGGTAAGACTCTCCTCTTTCCAACAATGTACATTTCTTTGGCAATTGGTTGGAAATTGGATGTGAAACAATCACAAAATGTCAGAAAAAAGCCTTTCTGACTCGAATTTTTCTGAACATTTTTGGCGGTAAAAGTCCCATAGTTCCCTCAATTCTGCTCCGATTTCGCTGAAACTTTGATTAAAAGTTAGGTAAGACTCTCCTCTTTCCAACAATGTACACTTCTTTGGCAATTGGTTGGAAATTGGATGTAAAACAATCAGAAAATATCACATAAAAGCCTCATTGACTCGAATTTTTTTGAAACTTTTTTTGGCGGTAAAAGTCCCATAGTTCCCTCAATTCTGCTCCGATTTCACTGAAACTTTCATTAAAAGTTAGGTAAGACTCTCCTCTTTCCAACAATGTACACTTCTTTGGCAATTGGTTGGAAATTGGATGTGAAACAATCACAAAATGTCAGAAAAAAGCCTTTCTGACTCGAATTTTTCTGAACATTTTTGGCGGTAAAAGTCGCATAGTTCCCTCAATTCTGCTCCGATTTCGCTGAAACTTTGATTAAAAGTTAGGTAAGACTCTCCTCTTTCCAACAATGTACACTTCTTTGGCAATTGGTTGGAAATTGGATGTGAAACAATCACAAAATGTCAGAAAAAAAGCCTTTCTGACTCGAATTTTTCTGAACATTTTTGGCGGTAAAAGTCCCATAGTTCCCTCAATTCTGCTCCGATTTCGCTGAAACTTTAATTAAAAGTTAGGTAAGACTCTCCTCTTTCCAACAATGTACACTTCTTTGGCAATTGGTTGGAAATTGGATGTGAAACAATCACAAAATGTCAGAAAAAAGCCTTTCTGACTCGAATTTTTCTGAACATTTTTGGCGGTAAAAGTCGCATAGTTCCCTCAATTCTGCTCCGATTTCGCTGAAACTTTCATTAAAAGTTAGATAAGACTCTCCTCTTTCCAACAATGTACACTTCTTTGGCAATTGGTTGGAAATTGGATGTGAAACAATCACAAAATGTCAGAAAAAAGCCTTTCTGACTCGAATTTTTCTGAACATTTTTGGCGGTAAAAGTCGCATAGTTCCCTCAATTCTGCTCCGATTTCGCTGAAACTTTGATTAGAAGTTAGATAAGACTCTCTTCTTTCCAACAATGTACACTTCTTTGGCAATTGGTTGGAAATTGGATGTAAAACAATCAGAAAATGTCACATAAAAGCCTCATTGACTCGAATTTTTTTGAAACTTTTTTTGGCGGTAAAAGTCCCATAGTTCCCTCAATTCTGCTCCGATTTCGCTGAAACTTTCATTAAAAGTTAGGTAAGACTCTCCTCTTTCCAACAATGTACACTTCTTTGGCAATTGGTTGGAAATTGGATGTGAAACAATCACAAAATGTCAGAAAAAAGCCTTTCTGACTCGAATTTTTCTGAACATTTTGGCGGTAAAAGTCGCATAGTTCCCTCAATTCTGCTCCGATTTCGCTGAAACTTTCATTAAAAGTTAGATAAGACTCTCTTCTTTCCAACAATGTACACTTTTTTGGCGATTGGTTGGAAATTGGATGTAAAACAATCAGAAAATGTCACATAAAAGCCTCATTGACTCGAATTTTTTTGAAACTTTTTTTGGCGGTAAAAGTCCCATAGTTCCCTCAATTCTGCTCCGATTTCGCTGAAACTTTGATTAAAAGTTAGGTAAGACTCTCCTCTTTCCAACAATGTACACTTCTTTGGCAATTGGTTGGAAATTGGATGTGAAACAATCACAAAATGTCAGAAAAAAGCCTTTCTGACTCGAATTTTTCTGAACATTTTTGGCGGTAAAAGTCGCATAGTTCCCTCAATTCTGCTCCGATTTCGCTGAAACTTTGATTAAAAGTTAGATAAGACTCTCCTCTTTCCAACAATGTACACTTCTTTGGCAATTGGTTGGAAATTGGATGTAAAACAATCACAAAATGTCAGAAAAAAGCCTTTCTGACTCGAATTTTTCTGAACATTTTTGGCGGTAAAAGTCGCATAGTTCCCTCAATTCTGCCCCGATTTCGCTGAAACTTTCATTAAAAGTTAGATAAGACTCTCCCCTTTCCAACAATGTACACTTCTTTGGCAATTGGTTGGAAATTGGATGTAAAACAATCAGAAAATGTCACATAAAAGCCTCATTGACTCGAATTTTTTGAAACTTTTTTTGGCGGTAAAAGTCCCATAGTTCCCTCAATTCTGCTCCGATTTCACTGAAACTTTCATTAAAAGTTAGGTAAGACTCTCCTCTTTCCAACAATGTACACTTCTTTGGCAATTGGTTGGAAATTGGATGTGAAACAATCACAAAATGTCAGAAAAAAGCCTTTCTGACTCGAATTTTTCTGAACATTTTTGGCGGTAAAAGTCGCATAGTTCCCTCAATTCTGCTCCGATTTCGCTGAAACTTTGATTAAAAGTTAGGTAAGACTCTCCTCTTTCCAACAATGTACATTTCTTTGGCAATTGGTTGGAAATTGGATGTGAAACAATCACAAAATGTCAGAAAAAAGCCTTTCTGACTCGAATTTTTCTGAACATTTTTGGCGGTAAAAGTCCCATAGTTCCCTCAATTCTGCTCCGATTTCGCTGAAACTTTGATTAAAAGTTAGGTAAGACTCTCCTCTTTCCAACAATGTACACTTCTTTGGCAATTGGTTGGAAATTGGATGTAAAACAATCAGAAAATGTCACATAAAAGCCTCATTGACTCGAATTTTTTTGAAACTTTTTTTGGCGGTAAAAGTCCCATAGTTCCCTCAATTCTGCTCCGATTTCACTGAAACTTTCATTAAAAGTTAGGTAAGACTCTCCTCTTTCCAACAATGTACACTTCTTTGGCAATTGGTTGGAAATTGGATGTGAAACAATCACAAAATGTCAGAAAAAAGCCTTTCTGACTCGAATTTTTCTGAACATTTTTGGCGGTAAAAGTCGCATAGTTCCCTCAATTCTGCTCCGATTTCGCTGAAACTTTGATTAAAAGTTAGGTAAGACTCTCCTCTTTCCAACAATGTACACTTCTTTGGCAATTGGTTGGAAATTGGATGTGAAACAATCACAAAATGTCAGAAAAAAGCCTTTCTGACTCGAATTTTTCTGAACATTTTTGGCGGTAAAAGTCCCATAGTTCCCTCAATTCTGCTCCGATTTCGCTGAAACTTTAATTAAAAGTTAGGTAAGACTCTCCTCTTTCCAACAATGTACACTTCTTTGGCAATTGGTTGGAAATTGGATGTAAAACAATCAGAAAATGTCACATAAAAGCCTCATTGACTCGAATTTTTTTGAAACTTTTTTTGGCGGTAAAAGTCCCATAGTTCCCTCAATTCTGCTCCGATTTCACTGAAACTTTCATTAAAAGTTAGGTAAGACTCTCCTCTTTCCAACAATGTACACTTCTTTGGCAATTGGTTGGAAATTGGATGTGAAACAATCACAAAATGTCAGAAAAAAGCCTTTCTGACTCGAATTTTTCTGAACATTTTTGGCGGTAAAAGTCGCATAGTTCCCTCAATTCTGCTCCGATTTCGCTGAAACTTTGATTAGAAGTTAGGTAAGACTCTCCTCTTTCCAACAATGTACACTTCTTTGGCAATTTGTTGGAAATTGGATGTAAAACAATCACAAAATGTCAGAAAAAAGCCTCATTGACTCGAATTTTTTTGAAACTTTTTTTGGCGGTAAAAGTCCCATAGTTCCCTCAATTCTGCTCCGATTTCGCTGAAACTTTGATTAAAAGTTAGGTAAGACTCTCCTCTTTCCAACAATGTACACTTCTTTGGCAATTGGTTGGAAATTGGATGTGAAACAATCACAAAATGTCAGAAAAAAGCCTTTCTGACTCGAATTTTTCTGAACATTTTTGGCGGTAAAAGTCCCATAGTTCCCTCAATTCTGCTCCGATTTCGCTGAAACTTTAATTAAAAGTTAGGTAAGACTCTCCTCTTTCCAACAATGTACACTTCTTTGGCAATTGGTTGGAAATTGGATGTGAAACAATCACAAAATGTCAGAAAAAAGCCTTTCTGACTCGAATTTTTCTGAACATTTTTGGCGGTAAAAGTCGCATAGTTCCCTCAATTCTGCTCCGATTTCGCTGAAACTTTCATTAAAAGTTAGATAAGACTCTCTTCTTTCCAACAATGTACACTTTTTTGGCGATTGGTTGGAAATTGGATGTAAAACAATCAGAAAATGTCACATAAAAGCCTCATTGACTCGAATTTTTTTGAAACTTTTTTTGGCGGTAAAAGTCCCATAGTTCCCTCAATTCTGCTCCGATTTCGCTGAAACTTTGATTAAAAGTTAGGTAAGACTCTCCTCTTTCCAACAATGTACACTTCTTTGGCAATTGGTTGGAAATTGGATGTGAAACAATCACAAAATGTCAGAAAAAAGCCTTTCTGACTCGAATTTTTCTGAACATTTTTGGCGGTAAAAGTCGCATAGTTCCCTCAATTCTGCTCCGATTTCGCTGAAACTTTGATTAAAAGTTAGATAAGACTCTCCTCTTTCCAACAATGTACACTTCTTTGGCAATTGGTTGGAAATTGGATGTGAAACAATCACAAAATGTCAGAAAAAAGCCTTTCTGACTCGAATTTTTCTGAACATTTTTGGCGGTAAAAGTCGCATAGTTCCCTCAATTCTGCTCCGATTTCGCTGAAACTTTGATTAGAAGTTAGATAAGACTCTCTTCTTTCCAACAATGTACACTTCTTTGGCAATTGGTTGGAAATTGGATGTAAAACAATCAGAAAATGTCACATAAAAGCCTCATTGACTCGAATTTTTTTGAAACTTTTTTTGGCGGTAAAAGTCCCATAGTTCCCTCAATTCTGCTCCGATTTCGCTGAAACTTTGATTAGAAGTTAGATAAGACTCTCCTCTTTCCAACAATGTACACTTCTTTGGCAATTGGTTGGAAATTGGATGTGAAACAATCACAAAATGTCAGAAAAAAGCCTTTCTGACTCGAATTTTTCTGAACATTTTTGGCGGTAAAAGTCGCATAGTTCCCTCAATTCTGCTCCGATTTCGCTGAAACTTTCATTAAAAGTTAGATAAGACTCTCTTCTTTCCAACAATGTACACTTTTTTGGCGATTGGTTGGAAATTGGATGTAAAACAATCAGAAAATGTCACATAAAAGCCTCATTGACTCGAATTTTTTTGAAACTTTTTTTGGCGGTAAAAGTCCCATAGTTCCCTCAATTCTGCTCCGATTTCGCTGAAACTTTGATTAAAAGTTAGGTAAGACTCTCCTCTTTCCAACAATGTACACTTCTTTGGCAATTGGTTGGAAATTGGATGTGAAACAATCACAAAATGTCAGAAAAAAGCCTTTCTGACTCGAATTTTTCTGAACATTTTTGGCGGTAAAAGTCGCATAGTTCCCTCAATTCTGCTCCGATTTCGCTGAAACTTTGATTAAAAGTTAGATAAGACTCTCCTCTTTCCAACAATGTACACTTCTTTGGCAATTGGTTGGAAATTGGATGTAAAACAATCACAAAATGTCAGAAAAAAGCCTTTCTGACTCGAATTTTTCTGAACATTTTTGGCGGTAAAAGTCGCATAGTTCCCTCAATTCTGCCCCGATTTCGCTGAAACTTTCATTAAAAGTTAGATAAGACTCTCCTCTTTCCAACAATGTACACTTCTTTGGCAATTGGTTGGAAATTGGATGTAAAACAATCAGAAAATGTCACATAAAAGCCTCATTGACTCGAATTTTTTTGAAACTTTTTTTGGCGGTAAAAGTCCCATAGTTCCCTCAATTCTGCTCCGATTTCACTGAAACTTTCATTAAAAGTTAGGTAAGACTCTCCTCTTTCCAACAATGTACACTTCTTTGGCAATTGGTTGGAAATTGGATGTGAAACAATCACAAAATGTCAGAAAAAAGCCTTTCTGACTCGAATTTTTCTGAACATTTTTGGCGGTAAAAGTCGCATAGTTCCCTCAATTCTGCTCCGATTTCGCTGAAACTTTGATTAAAAGTTAGGTAAGACTCTCCTCTTTCCAACAATGTACATTTCTTTGGCAATTGGTTGGAAATTGGATGTGAAACAATCACAAAATGTCAGAAAAAAGCCTTTCTGACTCGAATTTTTCTGAACATTTTTGGCGGTAAAAGTCCCATAGTTCCCTCAATTCTGCTCCGATTTCGCTGAAACTTTGATTAAAAGTTAGGTAAGACTCTCCTCTTTCCAACAATGTACACTTCTTTGGCAATTGGTTGGAAATTGGATGTAAAACAATCAGAAAATGTCACATAAAAGCCTCATTGACTCGAATTTTTTTGAAACTTTTTTTGGCGGTAAAAGTCCCATAGTTCCCTCAATTCTGCTCCGATTTCACTGAAACTTTCATTAAAAGTTAGGTAAGACTCTCCTCTTTCCAACAATGTACACTTCTTTGGCAATTGGTTGGAAATTGGATGTGAAACAATCACAAAATGTCAGAAAAAAGCCTTTCTGACTCGAATTTTTCTGAACATTTTTGGCGGTAAAAGTCGCATAGTTCCCTCAATTCTGCTCCGATTTCGCTGAAACTTTGATTAAAAGTTAGGTAAGACTCTCCTCTTTCCAACAATGTACACTTCTTTGGCAATTTGTTGGAAATTGGATGTAAAACAATCACAAAATGTCAGAAAAAAGCCTTTCTGACTCGAATTTTTCTGAACATTTTTGGCGGTAAAAGTCGCATAGTTCCCTCAATTCTGCCCCGATTTCGCTGAAATTTTCATTAAAAGTTAGATAAGACTCTCCTCTTTCCAACAATGTACACTTCTTTGGCAATTTGTTGGAAATTGGATGTAAAACAATCAGAAAATGTCACATAAAAGCCTCATTGACTCGAATTTTTTTGAAACTTTTTTTGGCGGTAAAAGTCCCATAGTTCCCTCAATTCTGCTCCGATTTCGCTGAAACTTTGATTAGAAGTTAGATAAGACTCTCCTCTTTCCAACAATGTACACTTCTTTGGCAATTGGTTGGAAATTGGATGTAAAACAATCAGAAAATGTCAGAAAAAAGCCTTTCTGACTCGAATTTTTCTGAACATTTTTGGCGGTAAAAGTCGCATAGTTCCCTCAATTCTGCTCCGATTTCGCTGAAACTTTCATTAAAAGTTAGATAAGACTCTCTTCTTTCCAACAATGTACACTTTTTTGGCGATTGGTTGGAAATTGGATGTAAAACAATCAGAAAATGTCACATAAAAGCCTCATTGACTCGAATTTTTTTGAAACTTTTTTTGGCGGTAAAAGTCCCATAGTTCCCTCAATTCTGCTCCGATTTCGCTGAAACTTTGATTAGAAGTTAGATAAGACTCTCCTCTTTCCAACAATGTACACTTCTTTGGCAATTGGTTGGAAATTGGATGTAAAACAATCAGAAAATGTCAGAAAGAAGCCTTTCTGACTCGAATTTTTCTGAACATTTTTGGCGGTAAAAGTCGCATAGTTCCCTCAATTCTGCTCCGATTTCGCTGAAACTTTCATTAAAAGTTAGACAAGACTCTCTTCTTTCCAACAATGTACACTTTTTTGGCGATTGGTTGGAAATTGGATGTAAAACAATCAGAAAATGTCACATAAAAGCCTCATTGACTCGAATTTTTTTGAAACTTTTTTTGGCGGTAAAAGTCCCATAGTTCCCTCAATTCTGCTCCGATTTCGCTGAAACTTTGATTAAAAGTTAGGTAAGACTCTCCTCTTTCCAACAATGTACACTTCTTTGGCAATTGGTTGGAAATTGGATGTGAAACAATCACAAAATGTCAGAAAAAAGCCTTTCTGACTCGAATTTTTCTGAACATTTTTGGCGGTAAAAGTCGCATAGTTCCCTCAATTCTGCTCCGATTTCGCTGAAACTTTGATTAAAAGTTAGATAAGACTCTCCTCTTTCCAACAATGTACACTTCTTTGGCAATTGGTTGGAAATTGGATGTGAAACAATCACAAAATGTCAGAAAAAAGCCTTTCTGACTCGAATTTTTCTGAACATTTTTGGCGGTAAAAGTCGCATAGTTCCCTCAATTCTGCTCCGATTTCGCTGAAACTTTGATTAGAAGTTAGATAAGACTCTCTTCTTTCCAACAATGTACACTTCTTTGGCAATTGGTTGGAAATTGGATGTAAAACAATCAGAAAATGTCACATAAAAGCCTCATTGACTCGAATTTTTTTGAAACTTTTTTTGGCGGTAAAAGTCCCATAGTTCCCTCAATTCTGCTCCGATTTCGCTGAAACTTTGATTAGAAGTTAGATAAGACTCTCCTCTTTCCAACAATGTACACTTCTTTGGCAATTGGTTGGAAATTGGATGTAAAACAATCAGAAAATGTCAGAAAAAAGCCTTTCTGACTCGAATTTTTCTGAACATTTTTGGCGGTAAAAGTCGCATAGTTCCCTCAATTCTGCTCCGATTTCGCTGAAACTTTGATTAAAAGTTAGATAAGACTCTCTTCTTTCCAACAATGTACACTTTTTTGGCGATTGGTTGGAAATTGGATGTAAAACAATCAGAAAATGTCACATAAAAGCCTCATTGACTCGAATTTTTTTGAAACTTTTTTTGGCGGTAAAAGTCCCATAGTTCCCTCAATTCTGCTCCGATTTCGCTGAAACTTTGATTAAAAGTTAGGTAAGACTCTCCTCTTTCCAACAATGTACACTTCTTTGGCAATTGGTTGGAAATTGGATGTGAAACAATCACAAAATGTCAGAAAAAAGCCTTTCTGACTCGAATTTTTCTGAACATTTTTGGCGGTAAAAGTCGCATAGTTCCCTCAATTCTGCTCCGATTTCGCTGAAACTTTGATTAAAAGTTAGATAAGACTCTCCTCTTTCCAACAATGTACACTTCTTTGGCAATTGGTTGGAAATTGGATGTGAAACAATCACAAAATGTCAGAAAAAAGCCTTTCTGACTCGAATTTTTCTGAACATTTTTGGCGGTAAAAGTCGCATAGTTCCCTCAATTCTGCTCCGATTTCGCTGAAACTTTGATTAGAAGTTAGATAAGACTCTCTTCTTTCCAACAATGTACACTTCTTTGGCAATTGGTTGGAAATTGGATGTAAAACAATCAGAAAATGTCACATAAAAGCCTCATTGACTCGAATTTTTTTGAAACTTTTTTTGGCGGTAAAAGTCCCATAGTTCCCTCAATTCTGCTCCGATTTCACTGAAACTTTCATTAAAAGTTAGGTAAGACTCTCCTCTTTCCAACAATGTACACTTCTTTGGCAATTGGTTGGAAATTGGATGTGAAACAATCACAAAATGTCAGAAAAAAGCCTTTCTGACTCGAATTTTTCTGAACATTTTTGGCGGTAAAAGTCGCATAGTTCCCTCAATTCTGCTCCGATTTCGCTGAAACTTTCATTAGAAGTTAGATAAGACTCTCTTCTTTCCAACAATGTACACTTTTTTGGCGATTGGTTGGAAATTGGATGTAAAACAATCAGAAAATGTCACATAAAAGCCTCATTGACTCGAATTTTTTTGAAACTTTTTTTGGCGGTAAAAGTCCCATAGTTCCCTCAATTCTGCTCCGATTTCGCTGAAACTTTGATTAAAAGTTAGGTAAGACTCTCCTCTTTCCAACAATGTACACTTCTTTGGCAATTGGTTGGAAATTGGATGTGAAACAATCACAAAATGTCAGAAAAAAGCCTTTCTGACTCGAATTTTTCTGAACATTTTTGGCGGTAAAAGTCGCATAGTTCCCTCAATTCTGCTCCGATTTCGCTGAAACTTTGATTAAAAGTTAGATAAGACTCTCCTCTTTCCAACAATGTACACTTCTTTGGCAATTGGTTGGAAATTGGATGTAAAACAATCACAAAATGTCAGAAAAAAGCCTTTCTGACTTGAATTTTTCTGAACATTTTTGGCGGTAAAAGTCGCATAGTTCCCTCAATTCTGCCCCGATTTCGCTGAAACTTTCATTAAAAGTTAGATAAGACTCTCCTCTTTCCAACAATGTACACTTCTTTGGCAACTGGTTGGAAATTGGATGTAAAACAATCAGAAAATGTCACATAAAAGCCTCATTGACTCGAATTTTTTTGAAACTTTTTTTGGCGGTAAAAGTCCCATAGTTCCCTCAATTCTGCTCCGATTTCACTGAAACTTTCATTAAAAGTTAGGTAAGACTCTCCTCTTTCCAACAATGTACACTTCTTTGGCAATTGGTTGGAAATTGGATGTGAAACAATCACAAAATGTCAGAAAAAAGCCTTTCTGACTCGAATTTTTCTGAACATTTTTGGCGGTAAAAGTCGCATAGTTCCCTCAATTCTGCTCCGATTTCGCTGAAACTTTGATTAAAAGTTAGGTAAGACTCTCCTCTTTCCAACAATGTACACTTCTTTGGCAATTGGTTGGAAATTGGATGTGAAACAATCACAAAATGTCAGAAAAAAGCCTTTCTGACTCGAATTTTTCTGAACATTTTTGGCGGTAAAAGTCCCATAGTTCCCTCAATTCTGCTCCGATTTCCGCTGAAACTTTAATTAAAAGTTAGGTAAGACTCTCTTCTTTCCAACAATGTACACTTCTTTGGCAATTGGTTGGAAATTGGATGTAAAACAATCAGAAAATGTCACATAAAAGCCTCATTGACTCGAATTTTTTTGAAACTTTTTTTGGCGGTAAAAGTCCCATAGTTCCCTCAATTCTGCTCCGATTTCACTGAAACTTTCATTAAAAGTTAGGTAAGACTCTCCTCTTTCCAACAATGTACACTTCTTTGGCAATTGGTTGGAAATTGGATGTGAAACAATCACAAAATGTCAGAAAAAAGCCTTTCTGACTCGAATTTTTCTGAACATTTTTGGCGGTAAAAGTCGCATAGTTCCCTCAATTCTGCTCCGATTCGCTGAAACTTTGATTAGAAGTTAGATAAGACTCTCCTCTTTCCAACAATGTACACTTCTTTGGCAATTGGTTGGAAATTGGATGTAAAACAATCACAAAATGTCAGAAAAAAGCCTTTCTGACTCGAATTTTTCTGAACATTTTTGGCGGTAAAAGTCGCATATTTCCCTCAATTCTGCCCCGATTTCGCTGAAACTTTCATTAAAAGTTAGATAAGACTCTCCTCTTTCCAAAAATGTACACTTCTTTGGCAATTGGTTGGAAATTGGATGTAAAACAATCAGAAAATGTCACATAAAAGCCTCATTGACTCGAATTTTTTTGAAACTTTTTTTGGCGGTAAAAGTCCCATAGTTCCCTCAATTCTGCTCCGATTTCACTGAAACTTTCATTAAAAGTTAGGTAAGACTCTCCTCTTTCCAACAATGTACACTTCTTTGGCAATTGGTTGGAAATTGGATGTGAAACAATCACAAAATGTCAGAAAAAAGCCTTTCTGACTCGAATTTTTCTGAACATTTTTGGCGGTAAAAGTCGCATAGTTCCCTCAATTCTGCTCCGATTTCGCTGAAACTTTGATTAAAAGTTAGGTAAGACTCTCCTCTTTCCAACAATGTACACTTCTTTGGCAATTGGTTGGAAATTGGATGTGAAACAATCACAAAATGTCAGAAAAAAGCCTTTCTGACTCGAATTTTTCTGAACATTTTTGGCGGTAAAAGTCGCATAGTTCCCTCAATTCTGCTCCGATTTCGCTGAAACTTTGATTAAAAGTTAGATAAGACTCTCCTCTTTCCAACAATGTACACTTCTTTGGCAATTGGTTGGAAATTGGATGTGAAACAATCACAAAATGTCAGAAAAAAGCCTTTCTGACTCGAATTTTTCTGAACATTTTTGGCGGTAAAAGTCGCATAGTTCCCTCAATTCTGCTCCGATTTCGCTGAAACTTTGATTAAAAGTTAGATAAGACTCTCCTCTTTCCAACAATGTACACTTTTTTGGCGATTGGTTGGAAATTGGATGTAAAACAATCAGAAAATGTCACATAAAAGCCTCATTGACTCGAATTTTTTTGAAACTTTTTTTGGCGGTAAAAGTCCCATAGTTCCCTCAATTCTGCTCCGATTTCGCTGAAACTTTGATTAAAAGTTAGGTAAGACTCTCCTCTTTCCAACAATGTACACTTCTTTGGCAATTGGTTGGAAATTGGATGTGAAACAATCACAAAATGTCAGAAAAAAGCCTTTCTGACTCGAATTTTTCTGAACATTTTTGGCGGTAAAAGTCGCATAGTTCCCTCAATTCTGCTCCGATTTCGCTGAAACTTTGATTAAAAGTTAGATAAGACTCTCCTCTTTCCAACAATGTACACTTCTTTGGCAATTGGTTGGAAATTGGATGTGAAACAATCACAAAATGTCAGAAAAAAGCCTTTCTGACTCGAATTTTTCTGAACATTTTTGGCGGTAAAAGTCGCATAGTTCCCTCAATTCTGCTCCGATTTCGCTGAAACTTTGATTAGAAGTTAGATAAGACTCTCTTCTTTCCAACAATGTACACTTCTTTGGCAATTGGTTGGAAATTGGATGTAAAACAATCAGAAAATGTCACATAAAAGCCTCATTGACTCGAATTTTTTTGAAACTTTTTTTGGCGGTAAAAGTCCCATAGTTCCCTCAATTCTGCTCCGATTTCGCTAAAACTTTGATTAGAAGTTAGATAAGACTCTCCTCTTTCCAACAATGTACACTTCTTTGGCAATTGGTTGGAAATTGGATGTGAAACAATCACAAAATGTCAGAAAAAAGCCTTTCTGACTCGAATTTTTCTGAACATTTTTGGCGGTAAAAGTCGCATAGTTCCCTCAATTCTGCTCCGATTTCGCTGAAACTTTCATTAGAAGTTAGATAAGACTCTCTTCTTTCCAACAATGTACACTTTTTTGGCGATTGGTTGGAAATTGGATGTAAAACAATCAGAAAATGTCACATAAAAGCCTCATTGACTCGAATTTTTTTGAAACTTTTTTTGGCGGTAAAAGTCCCATAGTTCCCTCAATTCTGCTCCGATTTCGCTGAAACTTTGATTAAAAGTTAGGTAAGACTCTCCTCTTTCCAACAATGTACACTTCTTTGGCAATTGGTTGGAAATTGGATGTGAAACAATCACAAAATGTCAGAAAAAGGCCTTTCTGACTCGAATTTTTCTGAACATTTTTGGCGGTAAAAGTCCCATAGTTCCCTCAATTCTGCTCCGATTTCGCTGAAACTTTAATTAAAAGTTAGGTAAGACTCTCTTCTTTCCAACAATGTACACTTCTTTGGCAATTGGTTGGAAATTGGATGTAAAACAATCAGAAAATGTCACATAAAAGCCTCATTGACTCGAATTTTTTTGAAACTTTTTTTGGCGGTAAAAGTCCCATAGTTCCCTCAATTCTGCTCCGATTTCACTGAAACTTTCATTAAAAGTTAGGTAAGACTCTCCTCTTTCCAACAATGTACACTTCTTTGGCAATTGGTTGGAAATTGGATGTGAAACAATCACAAAATGTCAGAAAAAAGCCTTTCTGACTCGAATTTTTCTGAACATTTTTGGCGGTAAAAGTCGCATAGTTCCCTCAATTCTGCTCCGATTTCGCTGAAACTTTGATTAGAAGTTAGATAAGACTCTCCTCTTTCCAACAATGTACACTTCTTTGGCAATTGGTTGGAAATTGGATGTAAAACAATCACAAAATGTCAGAAAAAAGCCTTTCTGACTCGAATTTTTCTGAACATTTTTGGCGGTAAAAGTCGCATATTTCCCTCAATTCTGCCCCGATTTCGCTGAAACTTTCATTAAAAGTTAGATAAGACTCTCCTCTTTCCAAAAATGTACACTTCTTTGGCAATTGGTTGGAAATTGGATGTAAAACAATCAGAAAATGTCACATAAAAGCCTCATTGACTCGAATTTTTTTGAAACTTTTTTTGGCGGTAAAAGTCCCATAGTTCCCTCAATTCTGCTCCGATTTCACTGAAACTTTCATTAAAAGTTAGGTAAGACTCTCCTCTTTCCAACAATGTACACTTCTTTGGCAATTGGTTGGAAATTGGATGTGAAACAATCACAAAATGTCAGAAAAAAGCCTTTCTGACTCGAATTTTTCTGAACATTTTTGGCGGTAAAAGTCGCATAGTTCCCTCAATTCTGCTCCGATTTCGCTGAAACTTTGATTAAAAGTTAGGTAAGACTCTCCTCTTTCCAACAATGTACACTTCTTTGGCAATTGGTTGGAAATTGGATGTGAAACAATCACAAAATGTCAGAAAAAAGCCTTTCTGACTCGAATTTTTCTGAACATTTTTGGCGGTAAAAGTCGCATAGTTCCCTCAATTCTGCTCCGATTTCGCTGAAACTTTGATTAAAAGTTAGGTAAGACTCTCCTCTTTCCAACAATGTACACTTCTTTGGCAATTGGTTGGAAATTGGATGTAAAACAATCAGAAAATGTCACATAAAAGCCTCATTGACTCGAATTTTTTTGAAACTTTTTTTGGCGGTAAAAGTCCCATAGTTCCCTCAATTCTGCTCCGATTTCGCTGAAACTTTGATTAAAAGTTAGGTAAGACTCTCCTCTTTCCAACAATGTACACTTCTTTGGCAATTGGTTGGAAATTGGATGTGAAACAATCACAAAATGTCAGAAAAAAGCCTTTCTGACTCGAATTTTTCTGAACATTTTTGGCGGTAAAAGTCGCATAGTTCCCTCAATTCTGCTCCGATTTCGCTGAAACTTTGATTAAAAGTTAGGTAAGACTCTCCTCTTTCCAACAATGTAAATTTTGGTTTTATTAAAACACCAATTTGTTTTTGATGTAATTTTTATTAACCTTGCTATGCAAGGGCAGCCGTAACGCTGAGCGAGTTAACATAAACTAAACTAAATCGGTGACTGCACCTGAATACCTAACTTTGAAATTTAGCTATTGCATGTTGCATGTGGACAACGCGTGACTTAAAGTTGCTGATAGAGCGTCTGCCGTATGTTGGTGATATCGGCTTACGCTCGCTGCTTGAACGTGGGATCGCTGCCTAACTGCCTGCTGCATTGCATGCTCTGCGGATATGGTGGATATTGTTACATTTATTGTTGGTGTTGTTGTCATGAGCCAAAAATTATTATGTGTTAACTTATATGCATTTAAACTATGGCACATAGTATTCATATGTCACTCATCGGAGTCATGTGTTAACTGCCCCCCTCGTAAATTTAGGCCGTCCTCGGCCGCTTTTATAATCTTTGCTGCTATCTCATCTCTTTTTATCTTATCCTTTTTTACTTTGGTTGCTTTGTATTTTTTGATTACAAAGATTATGGCAACAACGATGACTATGATAATTAGTATTGATCCTCCCTGAATTGAACGAGTTTGAATGTCGTCATGTAATTTTTCAATGTATCCAAGATTCTTCAAATTGATTCTGTGTAGGTACGGTAAGCTTAAAATCTCCAAATCTTCCGTCAAATTCACAAACTGGGTTGAAGGAACTCCTGGGTAGAGTGTTGCTATTGCCTTTTCGTTGACAAAAGTCGTACCGTTTACGTGAATTGTTTTATCAAAAGTTATTAAAAAGGTGCCAGATATCGTGACTGATGAATTGTCTGCTTCTTGAACTTCAACAGTTTGGTCATTTATTATAATTACCCCATTGTCTACCTCGGCAACTGGTTCGAGTTGGTTGAATGTAGTTTTACATGTAGCCTTGTGATTGTTAAACAGTTGTTGCACACACGTCGCATCTAATTTTACTCTACAAAATTTAGCTGTTAGTGCCGTCGTGCAATTTGTGACAGGAATGGTTGAGTCTCCACAGTCCGCAACTTTATTAGTTTCTAAAAATATTGTCCTTTGATTGTGTGCCACTGGAAACACCCTAACTAAACTGCATAGTTTTTTTATTCTTGGAAACTTAATTATAAAGTAAATTAATTCATTATTTTGAAACATTTTCAACTTAGAATTACTTATAATATCACTTATACTAACATTTGCAGCGAGCTCAGTGATTAATATTTTTGAAATTTCTTTTGTGTCAAGAATAATAGGATTTACTATATTTACTTTCCCTAAAACTATAGAATAAATTATATTCTCTAAGTCAGTTATAACTGCCCTGTTTCTTGCCGTCAATAATCCGAATAAATTCCCTGTATCTATTTTACTTTCCTTGGTAGTTCTTAAAATTTGGTTGACTGTATCAGTGAGTTGGTTAATTTGTACTTGTATCTTTGTATTAATAGTGAATTGACGTTCATTAGATTCAATGAGCGCTTTTTCTCTGAATTTTACCTCATTGAAGTCGTCAAAATCCGGGGTTCCGCCTATGTATTTGAGTGCTGTACCAATTAAATTTATACTTCGTGCATGTCTATGATGAATCTGAAGTGTGTCCATCAGTCTGAGTATGTGTTCCATGTCCGATTGAAGAATTTGTTTCATATGAGATTGAGGGAAAACGTGAAGTATTTTTTCTGTTCCCTCTACAACATTACGGTAAGTAGTAAGGTTTGTACAATGTGTCATGTAGTCAAAATGTTCCCAAATTGCAGCTTTCCCGTCCGATATCGGTATATAGTTTGATTTTGAAAAGTCCGTTATTTTACCGTGTAACCCCTGAATTAAAAGTAGTATAAAAAATCTGAAATATAAAAAAAACTTATTACCTCAGGTTGCCTTTGTGGACCTTCCTATTATCTATTAGAACGGTGGATCCTAAATCCTTCTGTACCGTTTTTTCTATAAAAACTTTGGAAAACTTATTGCCTATTCTTTTATTAGTCTTAACATAGACTTTATCTCCTGGATTGAAAAATCGTGTCACTTTATCCTTATTATGTGTTTCCAACTTATTTTCCTGAGCTTTTATTAATTTCGCCTTAATTTCAGTTTTAAGCCACGTTGGCATTGAAGAAATTAACTCAATCGGTTTCCATCCAGTCACTGAATGAATGGACCTGTTGTACTTTGAAGTGGCAAGGAGTACTAACTCATCAGTGTCATTTATTGCCTGCTCTATTTTAGCGCACCTAGCAATTTCTGTAAGAGTACTATGGAATCTTTCCACTTGTCCATTTGTTTTGCTATGGAAAGGAGGGGTTGTAAAAACGTCCGCTCCGAAATGATCTTTTAGAAGAGACCTAACGGTCTGCGAGTTGAGAGATTTTTCATTATCAAATGTTATATTTTTTGTATTTTCGAAACAATTAAGAATCTGTAATAAAGCCTGTTTAACGTCAACAATGGCCCTGGATTTAATTGGAATAACAACGGCAAATTTCGAAAATTTGTCTACACAAGTTAAAAAATAGTGTTTATCAGTAGAATAAATATCCATATGTAACATTTCCCCATGTCGAGATGGCACTGGGGTCTTTCCCATTTCAGGATTAACTGGATGTCGTTGATACTTGGCTTCTTTACAAATTTTACAGTTCAATATAATTTCTTTTAACTTTTTTCGCATGCTTGGGAAATAGTAGTCATTCAAGACTTGTTTTAAGTTTTCCCGGACAGAGCGGTGAGCTCTAGTGTGCTCCGTTATTAAAATTTCATTCTGGTCATCCTCATTAAAAATATCATCTACTCTTTTCGTAGTATACCGAAATTTTACTGATGGAAATTTCCTTACAATTTCATTTTGAATTTTGCCCAAGGTCAGTAAATCGCAATGAATAGCATTTACAACGTCAGGATTAATGCATTCCCCAACTATCTCTATAAGATCCTGCAATGTTTTAAATGTGATTAAATGTCTTATCCTGGATTTGAAAATAATTTTTGTAACTTTTGTTGAAGTATTCCCTTTTTCTAGGATTATTTGATTCCGAAATGAATTCACTGGGTTTTCAACCGTTGGAATTACTTCCGATAAAGATTCTTCGCTATGCATCGTGACGGATGTAGAATCTTCGGAATGTTCTATAGCATTTAAGTGTTGCCGGGACAACGCATCGGCAACAAGATTGTCTTTCCCGGGTTTATAAAAAAAATTTGGAGAAAATTCTTCGACAAACGCTCTCCAACGCTTAATCTTTGTATTTGGATTTTTGTCCGATACAGCAAAGGTTAAGGGTTGATGGTCTGTAAAAATATTCAAATGCCTTACTCCATACAAATAATTTCGGAGTTTTTGAAGGGCCCATACAATTGCTAACAGTTCCCTTTCATTGGTTGCGTAATTTTCTTCGCTGGATGATAACGTCCTGGAAATCATAGTGATTGGTCTACCTCCCTGTGATAAGACTGCTCCAACAGCATGTGCTGACGCATCTGTCGTTAGATCAAAAGGTTTACTATAATTTGGATAAAGAAGAAGCACGTCCTCCGAGGATAAAATCTTCTTTACTTTTTCAAAAGACAACAATGCGTCTTCGTCCAGTTTAATTTTAACATTTTTTGATTGATTAGCCCTTATGTGGCCATTTTCTCCTCTTAAATATTTCGTGAGGGGTTTTACTATAGAAGCATAATCCTTAATGAATCTTCTATAGTAGCCTGATAATCCTAAAAATGATCGTAGACCACGAAGCGTACTAGGAATTTGATAATTGATTATATCATTGACTTTATCAGGACATGTTTTGATGCCTTCTTTTGAAACAATGAAGCCTAAAAATTCAACTTCCTCTCTTACAAATTTAGATTTTTCTGCTGAAACCCGCATATTTGCTTCATAAAGTCTCGTAAGGACTCTTTCTATGTCTTTATAGTGTTGCTCCTTGCTGCTAGAAAAAATAATCACATCGTCAATGTAGACGTGACAGCATTTTCCTATTTCTGCTCTTAAAATATCATCAATCGCCCTTTGAAAAATTCCTGGAGCATTTTTTAATCCAAAGGGAAGCCTACAAAACTCGTACTTCCCGTTGTTCACTGAAAATGCGGTTTTTTCCCTATCCTTTTCTGCAAGCTTGATCTGGTGAAATCCAGATTTCAAGTCAAGAGTTGTAAAAAAAACTGATTTCCCCATATTTGCCAAAATGACAGAAGTGTCCGGAATGGGATATTTATCAGAAATTGTTTTCCCATTCAATTTCCTAAAATCAACTACCATGCGCATTTTCTTTTGTCCATTGTCGTCGAATCCCTTTTTATCAACGACCCAAATAGGGTTATTATAGGGTGATCGAGAGGGACGAATGATTCCATCTCGGAGTAAATTCGAAATTTCTTCATTTATAAATTTTGAAGCTGCCATTGGATATGGATACGACTTGGAATACACCGGTTGGCTATCCACAGTTCTTATTGTGCCAACTACGTTCGTATTAAACGGCAATGCTTCATTCGGGTTCGCAAAAGCCTTTGAGTGTCTTTTTAAAATAAGTGAAATCATATCACTATCATCTGATTTAACTGTAGGATTTCCACTTAATATTACACTATTCACATCCTTGCAGTTGTAATATCTTATTTTTTCCTGACCACTTTCGTAATGTAAAATTCCTGTTTTTAAATTCAATTTTGCCTCAATTTCTTTCATAAAATCAAATCCTATTATACCGTCAAATGTTTTTAAATCAGGAAGGAGGTAAAAAACCGAGTTCCTTCCGAAAATATTCACTACACATTTCTCATTTATTTCGGCGGTGCCATGAATTGACTGTACCTTAAACGGTTTATCAATTTTTTTAATCCCTTTTAAATTTTCATCATATTTTATGTAATTCTTCCCCGCGCCTGTATCAATTAAAAACTTTATTGGTCGCCCTGCCAGCTCCCTGCTTACATATGGCAGGAGCGACTTCCTCCTAAAAAATTTATTTCCTCAAAAAACTCGCTTTTTATTTTATTTTCAGAATAATTTCCTTCATCGAGATTCTGGTTTAGATGATTTATCCTCTGAATTTTAGGTAAGAGCGATTGCCTATCGCTTTCACGCTGTCTTTTGTGTGCTTCCCCTCGTAAATTCTGCTGGTTATTACTGGTCAATGGTCTCTGAAACGGTTGACGAGTTCTGGAGGAGTCCTGCGGTGACCTCCAATTTGGGTTGTACCTAGTCCTCTGTCCGAAGTTTGAAATGGAAGGGTCGACATCCATTGGGGTTGCCCTATTTTGATTTTGCCTGTTAGGTTGCGTATAATGTGGGGAGTATTTCGGCACATATGACCTTCCGTTGTTATGTCCTGACTGAATTTCACCCCTGTTATTGAAAGAATTCGCGAATGAATACCGGGCATGATTTGCCTCCAACTCCTGTGCTAGTGCTAAGGCGCTGGGCATATCTGCGGGCTGCGATGAAAACATTATATCGCTCATAGGCCTACGCAAACCTGATATAAACACCCTCAGAGCGTCCTGCCTATATTTTTGGCATAGTGACCTAATCAGCTCATTGTTACCCTCGTGTGACATTATTGTTTTATTTATTATCAGCGTTAACTTCTTTTCTACCTCATCATAAAAATCAGCAATAGAAAATTTTCCCTGGCGTAGAGTCGACATTTCTTGTTCAATTAAATAAACTGGCCTTTTGTCCGCATATGTGAAGTCCAGACGTGCTAAAATTGCCTTAAAATTAAGAACGGTATTGAATGACGATAACACTTGATCAGCAGAACCGACAATTTTGTTTCTAATTATCGCTACAGCTTGGTAGTGCTTAGAGCTACCGTCGAAACTTTCAAAGAGTTTATAAGCTGCAAATGCTGCTTGCCTCCAGCTAACATACCGCGTCCTGTCGCCATTAAATTCAGGCAGCGACTTTACGATTTCTAGGGACTCTTCACATCGCACAGTTTGATCAATTATTACTGGTTGATATTCTTCAACCCTAGTCGGGGTTTCTAGGATCCTAAGCCTATCAGTTAGTTGTCCTATCGTTGCTTCAAACGAAGCTCTAGTCCTTTCTGTAGCAGCTGAAACTGCGGCTGTCACTATTATTCTCAACTGATCCTCGTTCATTTTAATATTTATCACTGAGCACTTGACAGAAATTTCTTTTAGAAACGCTATTAGCTTAAAATAATTCTCACAAAAAATTTTAGGGAATCCTTGCTTATGCAAGTTTTAATTTCACAACAATTTCTAAATTATTTTAATTTCAAAACAATTTCTAAATTATTTTAATTTCACAACAATTTTTACGGAATCCTTTTCTATCAAAATTTTAATTTCACAACAATTTCTAAATTATTTTAATTTCACAACAATTTTTACGGAATCCTTTTCTATCAAAATTTTAATTTCACAACAATTTCTAAATTATTTTAATTTCACAATAATTTCTAAATTATTTTAATTTCACAACAATTTCTAAATTATTTTCACAACAATTTTTACGGAATCCTTTTCTATCAAAATTTTAATTTCACAATAATTTCTAAATTATTTTAATTTCACAATAATTTCTAAATTATTTTAATTTCACAACAATTTCTAAATTATTTTCACAACAATTTTTACGGAATCCTTTTCTAATCAAAATTTTAATTCACAAATACTCGTTAAATTAATACAAAAATTCTTAACAACTAATTTTCACTTGATTTAACTTACATTGCAATCATTTCTGCAGCCGTGCAGGTTTCTTTCGTTGGGCTTGGTTGTTCTTCCACGTTGGGCTTGGTTGTTCTTCCACGTTGGGCTTGGTTGTTCTTCCACGTTGGGCGCCAATTATGGTTTTATTAAAACACCAATTTGTTTTTGATGTAATTTTTATTAACCTTGCTATGCAAGGGCAGCCGTAACGCTGAGCGAGTTAACATAAACTAAACTAAATCGGTGACTGCACCTGAATACCTAACTTTGAAATTTAGCTATTGCATGTTGCATGTGGACAACGCGTGACTTAAAGTTGCTGATAGAGCGTCTGCCGTATGTTGGTGATATCGGCTTACGCTCGCTGCTTGAACGTGGGATCGCTGCCTAACTGCCTGCTGCATTGCATGCTCTGCGGATATGGTGGATATTGTTACATTTATTGTTGGTGTTGTTGTCATGAGCCAAAAATTATTATGTGTTAACTTATATGCATTTAAACTATGGCACATGGTATTCATATGTCACTCATCGGAGTCATGTGTTAACTTGTACACTTCTTTGGCAACTAGTTGGAAATTGGATGTAAAACAATCACAAAATATCAGAAAAAAGCCTTTCTGACTCGAATTTTTCTGAACATTTTTGGCGGTAAAAGTCGCATAGTTCCCTCAATTCTGCTCCGATTTCGCTGAAACTTTGATTAGAAGTTAGATAAGACTCTCCTCTTTCCAACAATGTACACTTCTTTGGCAATTGGTTGGAAATTGGATGTAAAACAATCAGAAAATGTCAGAAAAAAGCCTTTCTGACTCGAATTTTTCTGAACATTTTTGGCGGTAAAAGTCGCATAGTTCCCTCAATTCTGCTCCGATTTCGCTGAAACTTTCATTAGAAGTTAGATAAGACTCTCTTCTTTCCAACAATGTACACTTTTTTGGCGATTGGTTGGAAATTGGATGTAAAACAATCAGAAAATGTCACATAAAAGCCTCATTGACTCGAATTTTTTTGAAACTTTTTTTGGCGGTAAAAGTCCCATAGTTCCCTCAATTCTGCTCCGATTTCGCTGAAACTTTGATTAAAAGTTAGGTAAGACTCTCCGCTTTCCAACAATGTACACTTCTTTGGCAATTGGTTGGAAATTGGATGTGAAACAATCACAAAATGTCAGAAAAAAGCCTTTCTGACTCGAATTTTTCTGAACATTTTTGGCGGTAAAAGTCGCATAGTTCCCTCAATTCTGCTCCGATTTCGCTGAAACTTTGATTAGAAGTTAGATAAGACTCTCCTCTTTCCAACAATGTACACTTCTTTGGCAATTGGTTGGAAATTGGATGTAAAACAATCACAAAATGTCAGAAAAAAGCCTTTCTGACTCGAATTTTTCTGAACATTTTTGGCGGTAAAAGTCCCATAGTTCCCTCAATTCTGCTCCGATTTCGCTGAAACTTTGATTAAAAGTTAGGTAAGACTCTCCGCTTTCCAACAATGTACACTTCTTTGGCAATTGGTTGGAAATTGGATGTGAAACAATCACAAAATGTCAGAAAAAAGCCTTTCTGACTCGAATTTTTCTGAACATTTTTGGCGGTAAAAGTCGCATAGTTCCCTCAATTCTGCTCCGATTTCGCTGAAACTTTGATTAGAAGTTAGATAAGACTCTCTTCTTTCCAACAATGTACACTTTTTTGGCGATTGGTTGGAAATTGGATGTAAAACAATCAGAAAATATCACATAAAAGCCTCATTGACTCGAATTTTTTTGAAACTTTTTTTGGCGGTAAAAGTCCCATAGTTCCCTCAATTCTGCTCCGATTTCGCTGAAACTTTGATTAAAAGTTAGGTAAGACTCTCCTCTTTCCAACAATGTACACTTCTTTGGCAATTGGTTGGAAATTGGATGTGAAACAATCACAAAATGTCAGAAAAAAGCCTTTCTGACTCGAATTTTTCTGAACATTTTTGGCGGTAAAAGTCGCATAGTTCCCTCAATTCTGCTCCGATTTCGCTGAAACTTTCATTAAAAGTTAGATAAGACTCTCTTCTTTCCAACAATGTACACTTTTTTGGCGATTGGTTGGAAATTGGATGTAAAACAATCAGAAAATATCACATAAAAGCCTCATTGACTCGAATTTTTTTGAAACTTTTTTTGGCGGTAAAAGTCCCATAGTTCCCTCAATTCTGCTCCGATTTCGCTGAAACTTTCATTAAAAGTTAGGTAAGACTCTCCTCTTTCCAACAATGTACACTTCTTTGGCAATTGGTTGGAAATTGGATGTGAAACAATCAGAAAATATCACATAAAAGCCTCATTGACTCGAATTTTTTTGAAACTTTTTTTGGCGGTAAAAGTCCCATAGTTCCCTCAATTCTGCTCCGATTTCGCTGAAACTTTCATTAAAAGTTAGGTAAGACTCTCCTCTTTCCAACAATGTACACTTCTTTGGCAATTGGTTGGAAATTGGATGTGAAACAATCACAAAATGTCAGAAAAAAGCCTTTCTGACTCGAATTTTTCTGAACATTTTTGGCGGTAAAAGTCGCATAGTTCCCTCAATTCTGCTCCGATTTCGCTGAAACTTTGATTAGAAGTTAGGTAAGACTCTCCTCTTTCCAACAATGTACACTTCTTTGGCAATTGGTTGGAAATTGGATGTAAAACAATCAGAAAATGTCACATAAAAGCCTCATTGACTCGAATTTTTTTGAAACTTTTTTTGGCGGTAAAAGTCCCATAGTTCCCTCAATTCTGCTCCGATTTCACTGAAGCTTTCATTAAAAGTTAGATAAGACTCTCTTCTTTCCAACAATGTACACTTTTTTGGCGATTGGTTGGAAATTGGATGTAAAACAATCAGAAAATGTCACATAAAAGCCTCATTGACTCGAATTTTTTTGAAACTTTTTTTGGCGGTAAAAGTCCCATAGTTCCCTCAATTCTGCTCCGATTTCGCTGAAACTTTGATTAAAAGTTAGGTAAGACTCTCCTCTTTCCAACAATCTACACTTCTTTGGCAATTGGTTGGAAATTGGATGTGAAACAATCACAAAATGTCAGAAAAAAGCCTTTCTGACTCGAATTTTTCTGAACATTTTTGGCGGTAAAAGTCGCATAGTTCCCTCAATTCTGCTCCGATTTCGCTGAAACTTTGATTAGAAGTTAGATAAGACTCTCCTCTTTCCAACAATGTACACTTCTTTGGCAATTGGTTGGAAATTGGATGTAAAACAATCACAAAATGTCAGAAAAAAGCCTTTCTGACTCGAATTTTTCTGAACATTTTTGGCGGTAAAAGTCGCATAGTTCCCTCAATTCTGCCCCGATTTCGCTGAAACTTTCATTAAAAGTTAGATAAGACTCTCCTCTTTCCAACAATGTACACTTCTTTGGCAATTGGTTGGAAATTGGATGTAAAACAATCAGAAAATGTCACATAAAAGCCTCATTGACTCGAATTTTTTTGAAACTTTTTTTGGCGGTAAAAGTCCCATAGTTCCCTCAATTCTGCTCCGATTTCGCTGAAACTTTGATTGGAAGTTAGGTAAGACTCTCTTCTTTCCAACAATGTACACTTCTTTGGCAATTGGTTGGAAATTGGATGTGAAACAATCACAAAATGTCAGAAAAAAGCCTTTCTGACTCGAATTTTTCTGAACATTTTTGGCGGTAAAAGTCGCATAGTTCCCTCAATTCTGCTCCGATTTCGCTGAAACTTTGATTAAAAGTTAGATAAGACTCTCCTCTTTCAAACAATGTGCACTTCTTTGGCAATTGGTTGGAAATTGGATGTAAAACAATCAGAAAATGTCACATAAAAGCCTCATTGACTCGAATTTTTTTGAAACTTTTTTTGGCGGTAAAAGTCCCATAGTTCCCTCAATTCTGCTCCGATTTCGCTGAAACTTTGATTAAAAGTTAGGTAAGACTCTCCTCTTTCCAACAATGTACACTTCTTTGGCAATTGGTTGGAAATTGGATGTGAAACAATCACAAAATGTCAGAAAAAAGCCTTTCTGACTCGAATTTTTCTGAACATTTTTGGCGGTAAAAGTCGCATAGTTCCCTCAATTCTGCTCCGATTTCGCTGAAACTTTGATTAAAAGTTAGATAAGACTTTCCTCTTTCCAACAATGTACACTTCTTTGGCAATTGGTTGGAAATTGGATGTGAAACAATCACAAAATGTCAGAAAAAAGCCTTTCTGACTCGAATTTTTCTGAACATTTTTGGCGGTAAAAGTCGCATAGTTCCCTCAATTCTGCTCCGATTTCGCTGAAACTTTGATTAAAAGTTAGATAAGACTCTCCTCTTTCCAACAATGTACACTTCTTTGGCAATTGGTTGGAAATTGGATGTAAAACAATCAGAAAATGTCACATAAAAGCCTCATTGACTCGAATTTTTTTGAAACTTTTTTTGGCGGTAAAAGTCCCATAGTTCCCTCAATTCTGCTCCGATTTCACTGAAACTTTCATTAAAAGTTAGGTAAGACTCTCCTCTTTCCAACAATGTACACTTCTTTGGCAATTGGTTGGAAATTGGATGTGAAACAATCACAAAATGTCAGAAAAAGGCCTTTCTGACTCGAATTTTTCTGAACATTTTTGGCGGTAAAAGTCGCATAGTTCCCTCAATTCTGCTCCGATTTCGCTGAAACTTTGATTAAAAGTTAGATAAGACTCTCCTCTTTCCAACAATGTACACTTCTTTGGCAATTGGTTGGAAATTGGATGTGAAACAATCACAAAATGTCAGAAAAAAGCCTTTCTGACTCGAATTTTTCTGAACATTTTTGGCGGTAAAAGTCGCATAGTTCCCTCAATTCTGCTCCGATTTCGCTGAAACTTTGATTAGAAGTTAGATAAGGCTCTCCTCTTTCCAACAATGTACACTTCTTTGGCAATTGGTTGGAAATTGGATGTAAAACAATCACAAAATGTCAGAAAAAAGCCTTTCTGACTCGAATTTTTCTGAACATTTTTGGCGGTAAAAGTCGCATAGTTCCCTCAATTCTGCCCCGATTTCGCTGAAACTTTCATTAAAAGTTAGATAAGACTCTCCTCTTTCCAACAATGTACACTTTTTTGGCAATTGGTTGGAAATTGGATGTAAAACAATCAGAAAATGTCACATAAAAGCCTCATTGACTCGAATTTTTTTGAAACTTTTTTTGGCGGTAAAAGTCCCATAGTTCCCTCAATTCTGCTCCGATTTCACTGAAACTTTCATTAAAAGTTAGGTAAGACTCTCCTCTTTCCAACAATGTACACTTCTTTGGCAATTGGTTGGAAATTGGATGTGAAACAATCACAAAATGTCAGAAAAAGGCCTTTCTGACTCGAATTTTTCTGAACATTTTTGGCGGTAAAAGTCCCATAGTTCCCTCAATTCTGCTCCGATTTCGCTGAAACTTTAATTAAAAGTTAGGTAAGACTCTCTTCTTTCCAACAATGTACACTTCTTTGGCAATTGGTTGGAAATTGGATGTAAAACAATCAGAAAATGTCACATAAAAGCCTCATTGACTCGAATTTTTTTGAAACTTTTTTTGGCGGTAAAAGTCCCATAGTTCCCTCAATTCTGCTCTGATTTCACTGAAACTTTCATTAAAAGTTAGGTAAGACTCTCCTCTTTCCAACAATGTACACTTCTTTGGCAATTGGTTGGAAATTGGATGTGAAACAATCACAAAATGTCAGAAAAAAGCCTTTCTGACTCGAATTTTTCTGAACATTTTTGGCGGTAAAAGTCGCATAGTTCCCTCAATTCTGCTCCGATTTCGCTGAAACTTTGATTAAAAGTTAGATAAGACTCTCCTCTTTCCAACAATGTACACTTCTTTGGCAATTGGTTGGAAATTGGATGTAAAACAATCACAAAATGTCAGAAAAAAGCCTTTCTGACTCGAATTTTTCTGAACATTTTTGGCGGTAAAAGTCGCATATTTCCCTCAATTCTGCCCCGATTTCGCTGAAACTTTCATTAAAAGTTAGATAAGACTCTCCTCTTTCCAAAAATGTACACTTCTTTGGCAATTGGTTGGAAATTGGATGTAAAACAATCAGAAAATGTCACATAAAAGCCTCATTGACTCGAATTTTTTTGAAACTTTTTTTGGCGGTAAAAGTCCCATAGTTCCCTCAATTCTGCTCCGATTTCACTGAAACTTTCATTAAAAGTTAGGTAAGACTCTCCTCTTTCCAACAATGTACACTTCTTTGGCAATTGGTTGGAAATTGGATGTGAAACAATCACAAAATGTCAGAAAAAAGCCTTTCTGACTCGAATTTTTCTGAACATTTTTGGCGGTAAAAGTCGCATAGTTCCCTCAATTCTGCTCCAATTTCGCTGAAACTTTGATTAAAAGTTAGGTAAGACTCTCCTCTTTCCAACAATGTACACTTCTTTGGCAATTGGTTGGAAATTGGATGTAAAACAATCAGAAAATGTCACATAAAAGCCTCATTGACTCGAATTTTTTTGAAACTTTTTTTGGCGGTAAAAGTCCCATAGTTCCCTCAATTCTGCTCCGATTTCACTGAAACTTTCATTAAAAGTTAGGTAAGACTCTCCTCTTTCCAACAATGTACACTTCTTTGGCAATTGGTTGGAAATTGGATGTGAAACAATCACAAAATGTCAGAAAAAAGCCTTTCTGACTCGAATTTTTCTGAACATTTTTGGCGGTAAAAGTCGCATAGTTCCCTCAATTCTGCTCCGCTTTCGCTGAAACTTTGATTAAAAGTTAGATAAGACTCTCCTCTTTCCAACAATGTACACTTCTTTGGCAATTGGTTGGAAATTGGATGTGAAACAATCACAAAATGTCAGAAAAAAGCCTTTCTGACTCGAATTTTTCTGAACATTTTTGGCGGTAAAAGTCGCATAGTTCCCTCAATTCTGCTCCGATTTCGCTGAAACTTTCATTAGAAGTTAGATAAGACTCTCTTCTTTCCAACAATGTACACTTTTTTGGCGATTGGTTGGAAATTGGATGTAAAACAATCAGAAAATGTCACATAAAAGCCTCATTGACTCGAATTTTTTTGAAACTTTTTTTGGCGGTAAAAGTCCCATAGTTCCCTCAATTCTGCTCCGATTTCGCTGAAACTTTGATTAAAAGTTAGGTAAGACTCTCCTCTTTCCAACAATGTACACTTCTTTGGCAATTGGTTGGAAATTGGATGTGAAACAATCACAAAATGTCAGAAAAAAGCCTTTCTGACTCGAATTTTTCTGAACATTTTTGGCGGTAAAAGTCGCATAGTTCCCTCAATTCTGCTCCGATTTCGCTGAAACTTTGATTAAAAGTTAGATAAGACTCTCCTCTTTCCAACAATGTACACTTCTTTGGCAATTGGTTGGAAATTGGAAGTGAAACAATCAGAAAATGTCAGAAAAAAGCCTTTCTGACTCGAATTTTTCTGAACATTTTTGGCGGTAAAAGTCGCATATTTCCCTCAATTCTGCTCCGATTTCGCTGAAACTTTGATTAGAAGTTAGATAAGACTCTCCTCTTTCCAAAAATGTACACTTCTTTGGCAATTGGTTGGAAATTGGATGTAAAACAATCAGAAAATGTCACATAAAAGCCTCATTGACTCGAATTTTTTTGAAACTTTTTTTGGCGGTAAAAGTCCCATAGTTCCCTCAATTCTGCTCCGATTTCACTGAAACTTTCATTAAAAGTTAGGTAAGACTCTCCTCTTTCCAACAATGTACACTTCTTTGGCAATTGGTTGGAAATTGGATGTGAAACAATCACAAAATGTCAGAAAAAAGCCTTTCTGACTCGAATTTTTCTGAACATTTTTGGCGGTAAAAGTCGCATAGTTCCCTCAATTCTGCTCCGATTTCGCTGAAACTTTGATTAAAAGTTAGATAAGACTCTCCTCTTTCCAACAATGTACACTTCTTTGGCAATTGGTTGGAAATTGGATGTGAAACAATCACAAAATGTCAGAAAAAAGCCTTTCTGACTCGAATTTTTCTGAACATTTTTGGCGGTAAAAGTCGCATAGTTCCCTCAATTCTGCTCCGATTTCGCTGAAACTTTGATTAAAAGTTAGATAAGACTCTCCTCTTTCCAACAATGTACACTTCTTTGGCAATTGGTTGGAAATTGGATGTAAAACAATCAGAAAATGTCACATAAAAGCCTCATTGACTCGAATTTTTTTGAAACTTTTTTTGGCGGTAAAAGTCCCATAGTTCCCTCAATTCTGCTCCGATTTCACTGAAACTTTCATTAAAAGTTAGGTAAGACTCTCCTCTTTCCAACAATGTACACTTCTTTGGCAATTGGTTGGAAATTGGATGTGAAACAATCACAAAATGTCAGAAAAAGGCCTTTCTGACTCGAATTTTTCTGAACATTTTTGGCGGTAAAAGTCCCATAGTTCCCTCAATTCTGCTCCGATTTCGCTGAAACTTTAATTAAAAGTTAGGTAAGACTCTCTTCTTTCCAACAATGTACACTTCTTTGGCAATTGGTTGGAAATTGGATGTAAAACAATCAGAAAATGTCACATAAAAGCCTCATTGACTCGAATTTTTTTGAAACTTTTTTTGGCGGTAAAAGTCCCATAGTTCCCTCAATTCTGCTCTGATTTCACTGAAACTTTCATTAAAAGTTAGGTAAGACTCTCCTCTTTCCAACAATGTACACTTCTTTGGCAATTGGTTGGAAATTGGATGTGAAACAATCACAAAATGTCAGAAAAAAGCCTTTCTGACTCGAATTTTTCTGAACATTTTTGGCGGTAAAAGTCGCATAGTTCCCTCAATTCTGCTCCGATTTCGCTGAAACTTTGATTAAAAGTTAGATAAGACTCTCCTCTTTCCAACAATGTACACTTCTTTGGCAATTGGTTGGAAATTGGATGTAAAACAATCACAAAATGTCAGAAAAAAGCCTTTCTGACTCGAATTTTTCTGAACATTTTTGGCGGTAAAAGTCGCATATTTCCCTCAATTCTGCCCCGATTTCGCTGAAACTTTCATTAAAAGTTAGATAAGACTCTCCTCTTTCCAAAAATGTACACTTCTTTGGCAATTGGTTGGAAATTGGATGTAAAACAATCAGAAAATGTCACATAAAAGCCTCATTGACTCGAATTTTTTTGAAACTTTTTTTGGCGGTAAAAGTCCCATAGTTCCCTCAATTCTGCTCCGATTTCACTGAAACTTTCATTAAAAGTTAGGTAAGACTCTCCTCTTTCCAACAATGTACACTTCTTTGGCAATTGGTTGGAAATTGGATGTGAAACAATCACAAAATGTCAGAAAAAAGCCTTTCTGACTCGAATTTTTCTGAACATTTTTGGCGGTAAAAGTCGCATAGTTCCCTCAATTCTGCTCCAATTTCGCTGAAACTTTGATTAAAAGTTAGGTAAGACTCTCCTCTTTCCAACAATGTACACTTCTTTGGCAATTGGTTGGAAATTGGATGTAAAACAATCAGAAAATGTCACATAAAAGCCTCATTGACTCGAATTTTTTTGAAACTTTTTTTGGCGGTAAAAGTCCCATAGTTCCCTCAATTCTGCTCCGATTTCACTGAAACTTTCATTAAAAGTTAGGTAAGACTCTCCTCTTTCCAACAATGTATACTTCTTTGGCAATTGGTTGGAAATTGGATGTGAAACAATCACAAAATGTCAGAAAAAAGCCTTTCTGACTCGAATTTTTCTGAACATTTTTGGCGGTAAAAGTCGCATAGTTCCCTCAATTCTGCTCCGATTTCGCTGAAACTTTGATTAAAAGTTAGGTAAGACTCTCCTCTTTCCAACAATGTACACTTCTTTGGCAACTAGTTGGAAATTGGATGTAAAACAATCACAAAATATCAGAAAAAAGCCTTTCTGACTCGAATTTTTCTGAACATTTTTGGCGGTAAAAGTCCCATAGTTCCCTCAATTCTGCTCCGATTTCGCTGAAACTTTAATTAAAAGTTAGGTAAGACTCTCCTCTTTCCAACAATGTACACTTCTTTGGCAATTGGTTGGAAATTGGATGTAAAACAATCAGAAAATGTCACATAAAAGCCTCATTGACTCGAATTTTTTTGAAACTTTTTTTGGCGGTAAAAGTCCCATAGTTCCCTCAATTCTGCTCCGATTTCACTGAAACTTTGATTAAAAGTTAGGTAAGACTCTCCTCTTTCCAACAATGTACACTTCTTTGGCAATTGGTTGGAAATTGGATGTGAAACAATCACAAAATGTCAGAAAAAAGCCTTTCTGACTCGAATTTTTCTGAACATTTTTGGCGGTAAAAGTCGCATAGTTCCCTCAATTCTGCTCCGATTTCGCTGAAACTTTGATTAAAAGTTAGATAAGACTCTCCTCTTTCCAACAATGTACACTTCTTTGGCAATTGGTTGGAAATTGGAAGTGAAACAATCAGAAAATGTCAGAAAAAAGCCTTTCTGACTCGAATTTTTCTGAACATTTTTGGCGGTAAAAGTCGCATATTTCCCTCAATTCTGCTCCGATTTCGCTGAAACTTTGATTAGAAGTTAGATAAGACTCTCCTCTTTCCAAAAATGTACACTTCTTTGGCAATTGGTTGGAAATTGGATGTAAAACAATCAGAAAATGTCACATAAAAGCCTCATTGACTCGAATTTTTTTGAAACTTTTTTTGGCGGTAAAAGTCCCATAGTTCCCTCAATTCTGCTCCGATTTCACTGAAACTTTCATTAAAAGTTAGGTAAGACTCTCCTCTTTCCAACAATGTACACTTCTTTGGCAATTGGTTGGAAATTGGATGTGAAACAATCACAAAATGTCAGAAAAAGGCCTTTCTGACTCGAATTTTTCTGAACATTTTTGGCGGTAAAAGTCCCATAGTTCCCTCAATTCTGCTCCGATTTCGCTGAAACTTTAATTAAAAGTTAGGTAAGACTCTCTTCTTTCCAACAATGTACACTTCTTTGGCAATTGGTTGGAAATTGGATGTAAAACAATCAGAAAATGTCACATAAAAGCCTCATTGACTCGAATTTTTTTGAAACTTTTTTTGGCGGTAAAAGTCCCATAGTTCCCTCAATTCTGCTCTGATTTCACTGAAACTTTCATTAAAAGTTAGGTAAGACTCTCCTCTTTCCAACAATGTACACTTCTTTGGCAATTGGTTGGAAATTGGATGTGAAACAATCACAAAATGTCAGAAAAAAGCCTTTCTGACTCGAATTTTTCTGAACATTTTTGGCGGTAAAAGTCGCATAGTTCCCTCAATTCTGCTCCGATTTCGCTGAAACTTTGATTAAAAGTTAGATAAGACTCTCCTCTTTCCAACAATGTACACTTCTTTGGCAATTGGTTGGAAATTGGATGTGAAACAATCACAAAATGTCAGAAAAAAGCCTTTCTGACTCGAATTTTTCTGAACATTTTTGGCGGTAAAAGTCGCATAGTTCCCTCAATTCTGCTCCGATTTCGCTGAAACTTTGATTAAAAGTTAGATAAGACTCTCCTCTTTCCAACAATGTACACTTCTTTGGCAATTGGTTGGAAATTGGATGTAAAACAATCAGAAAATGTCACATAAAAGCCTCATTGACTCGAATTTTTTTGAAACTTTTTTTGGCGGTAAAAGTCCCATAGTTCCCTCAATTCTGCTCCGATTTCACTGAAACTTTCATTAAAAGTTAGGTAAGACTCTCCTCTTTCCAACAATGTACACTTCTTTGGCAATTGGTTGGAAATTGGATGTGAAACAATCACAAAATGTCAGAAAAAGGCCTTTCTGACTCGAATTTTTCTGAACATTTTTGGCGGTAAAAGTCCCATAGTTCCCTCAATTCTGCTCCGATTTCGCTGAAACTTTAATTAAAAGTTAGGTAAGACTCTCTTCTTTCCAACAATGTACACTTCTTTGGCAATTGGTTGGAAATTGGATGTAAAACAATCAGAAAATGTCACATAAAAGCCTCATTGACTCGAATTTTTTTGAAACTTTTTTTGGCGGTAAAAGTCCCATAGTTCCCTCAATTCTGCTCTGATTTCACTGAAACTTTCATTAAAAGTTAGGTAAGACTCTCCTCTTTCCAACAATGTACACTTCTTTGGCAATTGGTTGGAAATTGGATGTGAAAACAATCACAAAATGTCAGAAAAAAGCCTTTCTGACTCGAATTTTTCTGAACATTTTTGGCGGTAAAAGTCGCATAGTTCCCTCAATTCTGCTCCGATTTCGCTGAAACTTTGATTAAAAGTTAGATAAGACTCTCCTCTTTCCAACAATGTACACTTCTTTGGCAATTGGTTGGAAATTGGATGTAAAACAATCACAAAATGTCAGAAAAAAGCCTTTCTGACTCGAATTTTTCTGAACATTTTTGGCGGTAAAAGTCGCATATTTCCCTCAATTCTGCCCCGATTTCGCTGAAACTTTCATTAAAAGTTAGATAAGACTCTCCTCTTTCCAAAAATGTACACTTCTTTGGCAATTGGTTGGAAATTGGATGTAAAACAATCAGAAAATGTCACATAAAAGCCTCATTGACTCGAATTTTTTTGAAACTTTTTTGGCGGTAAAAGTCCCATAGTTCCCTCAATTCTGCTCCGATTTCACTGAAACTTTCATTAAAAGTTAGGTAAGACTCTCCTCTTTCCAACAATGTACACTTCTTTGGCAATTGGTTGGAAATTGGATGTGAAACAATCACAAAATGTCAGAAAAAAGCCTTTCTGACTCGAATTTTTCTGAACATTTTTGGCGGTAAAAGTCGCATAGTTCCCTCAATTCTGCTCCAATTTCGCTGAAACTTGATTAAAAGTTAGGTAAGACTCTCCTCTTTCCAACAATGTACACTTCTTTGGCAATTGGTTGGAAATTGGATGTAAAACAATCAGAAAATGTCACATAAAAGCCTCATTGACTCGAATTTTTTTGAAACTTTTTTTGGCGGTAAAAGTCCCATAGTTCCCTCAATTCTGCTCCGATTTCACTGAAACTTTCATTAAAAGTTAGGTAAGATTCTCCTCTTTCCAACAATGTATACTTCTTTGGCAATTGGTTGGAAATTGGATGTGAAACAATCACAAAATGTCAGAAAAAAGCCTTTCTGACTCGAATTTTTCTGAACATTTTTGGCGGTAAAAGTCGCATAGTTCCCTCAATTCTGCTCCGATTTCGCTGAAACTTTGATTAAAAGTTAGGTAAGACTCTCCTCTTTCCAACAATGTACACTTCTTTGGCAACTAGTTGGAAATTGGATGTAAAACAATCACAAAATATCAGAAAAAAGCCTTTCTGACTCGAATTTTTCTGAACATTTTTGGCGGTAAAAGTCCCATAGTTCCCTCAATTCTGCTCCGATTTCGCTGAAACTTTAATTAAAAGTTAGGTAAGACTCTCCTCTTTCCAACAATGTACACTTCTTTGGCAATGGTTGGAAATTGGATGTAAAACAATCAGAAAATGTCACATAAAAGCCTCATTGACTCGAATTTTTTTGAAACTTTTTTTGGCGGTAAAAGTCCCATAGTTCCCTCAATTCTGCTCCGATTTCACTGAAACTTTGATTAAAAGTTAGGTAAGACTCTCCTCTTTCCAACAATGTACACTTCTTTGGCAATTGGTTGGAAATTGGATGTGAAACAATCACAAAATGTCAGAAAAAAGCCTTTCTGACTCGAATTTTTCTGAACATTTTTGGCGGTAAAAGTCGCATAGTTCCCTCAATTCTGCTCCGATTTCGCTGAAACTTTGATTAGAAGTTAGGTAAGACTCTCCTCTTTCCAACAATGTACACTTCTTTGGCAATTGGTTGGAAATTGGATGTGAAACAATCACAAAATGTCAGAAAAAAGCCTTTCTGACTCGAATTTTTCTGAACATTTTTGGCGGTAAAAGTCGCATAGTTCCCTCAATTCTGCTCCGATTTCGCTGAAACTTTGATTAGAAGTTAGATAAGACTCTCCTCTTTCCAACAATGTACACTTCTTTGGCAATTGGTTGGAAATTGGATGTAAAACAATCAGAAAATATCAGAAAAAAGCCTTTCTGACTCGAATTTTTCTGAACATTTTTGGCGGTAAAAGTCGCATAGTTCCCTCAATTCTGCTCCGATTTCGCTGAAACGTTCATTAAAAGTTAGATAAGACTCTCTTCTTTCCAACAATGTACACTTTTTTGGCGATTGGTTGGAATTGGATGTAAAACAATCAGAAAATGTCACATAAAAGCCTCATTGACTCGAATTTTTTTGAAACTTTTTTTGGCGGTAAAAGTCCCATAGTTCCCTCAATTCTGCTCCGATTTCGCTGAAACTTTGATTAAAAGTTAGGTAAGACTCTCCTCTTTCCAACAATGTACACTTCTTTGGCAATTGGTTGGAATTGGATGTGAAACAATCACAAAATGTCAGAAAAAAGCCTTTCTGACTCGAATTTTTCTGAACATTTTTGGCGGTAAAAGTCGCATAGTTCCCTCAATTCTGCTCCGATTTCGCTGAAACTTTGATTAAAAGTTAGATAAGACTCTCCTCTTTCCAACAATGTACACTTCTTTGGCAATTGGTTGGAAATTGGAAGTGAAACAATCACAAAATATCAGAAAAAAGCCTTTCTGACTCGAATTTTTCTGAACATTTTTGGCGGTAAAAGTCGCATAGTTCCCTCAATTCTGCTCCGATTTCGCTGAAACTTTGATTAGAAGTTAGATAAGACTCTCTTCTTTCCAACAATGTACACTTCTTTGGCAATTGGTTGGAAATTGGATGTAAAACAATCAGAAAATGTCACATAAAAGCCTCATTGACTCGAATTTTTTTGAAACTTTTTTTGGCGGTAAAAGTCCCATAGTTCCCTCAATTCTGCTCCGATTTCACTGAAACTTTCATTAAAAGTTAGGTAAGACTCTCCTCTTTCCAACAATGTACACTTCTTTGGCAATTGGTTGGAAATTGGATGTGAAACAATCACAAAATGTCAGAAAAAAGCCTTTCTGACTCGAATTTTTCTGAACATTTTTGGCGGTAAAAGTCGCATAGTTCCCTCAATTCTGCTCCGATTTCGCTGAAACTTTGATTAAAAGTTAGATAAGACTCTCCTCTTTCCAACAATGTACACTTCTTTGGCAATTGGTTGGAAATTGGATGTAAAACAATCAGAAAATGTCACATAAAAGCCTCATTGACTCGAATTTTTTGAAACTTTTTTTGGCGGTAAAAGTCCCATAGTTCCCTCAATTCTGCTCCGATTTCACTGGAACTTTGATTAAAAGTTAGGTAAGACTCTCTTCTTTCCAACAATGTACACTTCTTTGGCAATTGGTTGGAAATTGGATGTGAAACAATCACAAAATGTCAGAAAAAAGCCTTTCTGACTCGAATTTTTCTGAACATTTTTGGCGGTAAAAGTCGCATAGTTCCCTCAATTCTGCTCCGATTTCGCTGAAACTTTGATTAAAAGTTAGGTAAGACTCTCCTCTTTCCAACAATGTACACTTCTTTGGCAATTGGTTGGAAATTGGATGTAAAACAATCAGAAAATGTCACATAAAAGCCTCATTGACTCGAATTTTTTTGAAACTTTTTTTGGCGGTAAAAGTCCCATAGTTCCCTCAATTCTGCTCCGATTTCACTGAAACTTTCATTAAAAGTTAGGTAAGACTCTCCTCTTTCCAACAATGTATACTTCTTTGGCAATTGGTTGGAAATTGGATGTGAAACAATCACAAAATGTCAGAAAAAAGCCTTTCTGACTCGAATTTTTCTGAACATTTTTGGCGGTAAAAGTCGCATAGTTCCCTCAATTCTGCTCCGATTTCGCTGAAACTTTGATTAAAAGTTAGATAAGACTCTCCTCTTTCAACAATGTACACTTCTTTGGCAATTGGTTGGAAATTGGAAGTGAAACAATCAGAAAATGTCAGAAAAAAGCCTTTCTGACTCGAATTTTTCTGAACATTTTTGGCGGTAAAAGTCGCATAGTTCCCTCAATTCTGCTCCGATTTCGCTGAAACTTTGATTAGAAGTTAGATAAGACTCTCCTCTTTCCAAAAATGTACACTTCTTTGGCAATTGGTTGGAAATTGGATGTAAAACAATCAGAAAATGTCACATAAAAGCCTCATTGACTCGAATTTTTTTGAAACTTTTTTTGGCGGTAAAAGTCCCATAGTTCCCTCAATTCTGCTCCGATTTCACTGAAACTTTCATTAAAAGTTAGGTAAGACTCTCCTCTTTCCAACAATGTACACTTCTTTGGCAATTGGTTGGAAATTGGATGTGAAACAATCACAAAATGTCAGAAAAAAGCCTTTCTGACTCGAATTTTTCTGAACATTTTTGGCGGTAAAAGTCGCATAGTTCCCTCAATTCTGCTCCGATTTCGCTGAAACTTTGATTAAAAGTTAGATAAGACTCTCCTCTTTCCAACAATGTACACTTCTTTGGCAATTGGTTGGAAATTGGATGTGAAACAATCACAAAATGTCAGAAAAAAGCCTTTCTGACTCGAATTTTTCTGAACATTTTTGGCGGTAAAAGTCGCATAGTTCCCTCAATTCTGCTCCGATTTCGCTGAAACTTTGATTAAAAGTTAGATAAGACTCTCCTCTTTCCAACAATGTACACTTCTTTGGCAATTGGTTGGAAATTGGATGTAAAACAATCAGAAAATGTCACATAAAAGCCTCATTGACTCGAATTTTTTTGAAACTTTTTTTGGCGGTAAAAGTCCCATAGTTCCCTCAATTCTGCTCCGATTTCACTGAAACTTTCATTAAAAGTTAGGTAAGACTCTCCTCTTTCCAACAATGTACACTTCTTTGGCAATTGGTTGGAAATTGGATGTGAAACAATCACAAAATGTCAGAAAAAGGCCTTTCTGACTCGAATTTTTCTGAACATTTTTGGCGGTAAAAGTCCCATAGTTCCCTCAATTCTGCTCCGATTTCGCTGAAACTTTAATTAAAAGTTAGGTAAGACTCTCTTCTTTCCAACAATGTACACTTCTTTGGCAATTGGTTGGAAATTGGATGTAAAACAATCAGAAAATGTCACATAAAAGCCTCATTGACTCGAATTTTTTGAAACTTTTTTTGGCGGTAAAAGTCCCATAGTTCCCTCAATTCTGCTCTGATTTCACTGAAACTTTCATTAAAAGTTAGGTAAGACTCTCCTCTTTCCAACAATGTACACTTCTTTGGCAATTGGTTGGAAATTGGATGTGAAACAATCACAAAATGTCAGAAAAAAGCCTTTCTGACTCGAATTTTTCTGAACATTTTTGGCGGTAAAAGTCGCATAGTTCCCTCAATTCTGCTCCGATTTCGCTGAAACTTTGATTAAAAGTTAGATAAGACTCTCCTCTTTCCAACAATGTACACTTCTTTGGCAATTGGTTGGAAATTGGATGTAAAACAATCACAAAATGTCAGAAAAAAGCCTTTCTGACTCGAATTTTTCTGAACATTTTTGGCGGTAAAAGTCGCATATTTCCCTCAATTCTGCCCGATTTCGCTGAAACTTTCATTAAAAGTTAGATAAGACTCTCCTCTTTCCAAAAATGTACACTTCTTTGGCAATTGGTTGGAAATTGG
>NW_026562234.1:2500-5000 GCF_027943255.1 Anastrepha obliqua
CGATATTTCTTCTTAATATTTGCCAATTTTCAAATAATTTATCATTCTTAATAACATTTTACTTTTTTTTTCAAATGCATTTTTAATGTAATAATTTCATATATTACATAATTTTTCTCTTTGAATTGAAATTAATAATTTCATAATTCTATTTTTTAATCATAAATATATATGATTGAAAAAATTTTCTCCTCTTTTCCTTTGTTTAAAATTTAATTTTTCTTATAAATTTTTGTTTTTCTTATTTTTTTCTCTTCATCATCTGTTTAATTTCCTGTATTTATACAAGAAACAAACAGTTGAGGATAATTTCTATGTAATGCTAGTATAGAATATAAAATTTTGAATTCAAAAATTTATTTCTATTTAAACTAACTATAGAAAACCAGGAATAAAATACAATAACACCAATATGCCATAACATGTTAGTATAGAATATAGATTCTTCATATATGTATATATTCGAAAATTTTTTCTATTTAAACTAACGTATGGAAAACCAGGAATAAAATCATAATATTACCAGTTTAATATGGCTCAAATTCGAGTTTCATATAGTTATGATTCGATTTATATGCTTCAATATCATTGGTTAGTTAACTTTTGATATTTTCATATTATATCACATGCCTTCACCGTGAGTGTTTTTTGCCATGCACACCTCACATTGTCAAAAATGTATGGGAAAAATTCATTTCAATACATTTCAGTTTGATTTGAAATGTCTTTATTATATATTTTAATGGCAATATGCCAAGGTTATATTCCATAACTCTTTATTTAAACTAACGTATGGAAAACCAGGCATAAAATCACAATATTACCAGTTTAATATGGCTCAAATTCGAGTTTCATATAGTTATGATTCGATTTATATGTTTCAATATCATTGGTTAGTTAACTTTTGATATTTTCATATTATATCACATGCCTTCACCGTGAGTGTTTTTTGCCATGCACACCTCACATTGTCAAAAATGTATGGGAAAAATTCATTTCAATACATTTCAGTTTGATTTGAAATGTCTTTATTATATATTTTAGTGCCAATATGCCAAGGTTATATTCCATAACATGTTAGTATTAGAATATAGATTCTTCATATATGTATATATATTCGAAAATTTTTTCTATTTAAACTAACGTATGGAAAACCAGGCATAAAATCACAATATTACCAGTTTAATATGGCTTAAATTCGAGTTTCATATAGTTATGATTCGATTTATATGCTTCAATATCATTGGTTAGTTAACTTTTGATATTTTCATATTATATTTCACATGCCTTCACCGTGAGTGTTTTTTGCCATGCACACCTCACATTGTCAAAAATGTATGGGAAAAATTCATTTCAATACATTTCAGTTTGATTTGAAATGTCTTTATTATATATTTTAGTGCCAATATGCCAAGGTTATATTCCATAACATGTTAGTATTAGAATATAGATTCTTCATATATGTATAGATATTCGAAAATTTTTTCTATTTAAACTAACGTATGGAAAACCAGGCATAAAATCACAATATTACCAGTTTAATATGGCTTAAATTCGAGTTTCATATAGTTATGATTCGATTTATATGCTTCAATATCATTGGTTAGTTAACTTTTGATATTTTCATATTATTTCACATGCCTTCACCGTGAGTGTTTTTTGCCATGCACACCTCACATTGTCAAAAATGTATGGGAAAAATTCATTTCAATACATTTCAGTTTGATTTGAAATGTCTTTATTATATATTTTAATGGCAATATGCCAAGGTTATATTCCATAAAATGTTAGTATAGAATATAGATTCTTCATATATGTATATATATTCGAGAATTTTTTTCTATTTAAACTAACGTATGGAAAACCAGGCATAAAATCACAATATTACCAGTTTAATATGGCTCAAATTCGAGTTTCATATAGTTATGATTCGATTTATATGCTTCAATATCATTGGTTAGTTAACTTTTGATATTTTCATATTATATCACATGCCTTCACCGTGAGTGTTTTTTGCCATGCACACCTCACATTGTCAAAAATGTATGGGAAAAATTCATTTCAATACATTTCAGTTTGATTTGAAATGTCTTTATTATATATTTTAGTGCCAATATGCCAAGGTTATATTCCATAACTCTTTATTTAAACTAACGTATGGAAAACCAGGCATAAAATCACAATATTACCAGTTTAATATGGCTTAAATTCGAGTTTCATATAGTTATGATTCGATTTATATGCTTCAATATCATTGGTTAGTTAACTTTTGATATTTTCATATTATATTTCACATGCCTTCACCGTGAGTGTTTTTTGCCATGCACACCTCACATTGTCAAAAATGTATGGGAAAAATTCATTTCAATACATTTCAGTTTGATTTGAAATGTCTTTATTATATATTTTAATGGCAATATGCCAAGGTTATATTCCATAACTCTTTATTTAAACTAACGTATGGAAAACCAGGCACAAAATCACAATATTACCAGTTTAA
>NW_026562234.1:10000-12500 GCF_027943255.1 Anastrepha obliqua
CATCCCACAGCGCCAGTTCTGCTTACCAAAAGTGGCCCACTGGGCACATTATATCATAACCTCAACCTTCATATCAAGAAAGGTGAGGTTCTTACCCATTTAAAGTTTGAGAATAGGTTAAAATCGTTTCGACCCTAAGGCCTCTAATCATTCGCTTTACCAGATAAGATTATTTTATATAATTTTTAAATGCACCAGCTATCCTGAGGGAAACTTCGGAGGGAACCAGCTACTAGATGGTTCGATTGGTCTTTCGCCCCTATACTCAATTCTGACAATCGATTTGCACGTCAGAACTGTTTCGGTCTTCCATCAGGGTTTCCCCTGACTTCAACCTGATCAAGTATAGTTCACCATCTTTCGGGTCACAGCATATATGCTCAAGGTACGCTCCAGTTAGAGGTATAAATAATAATAAATTATCATTATACATAACTATATGGAACGCCCCGGGATTGAATTAATTGACTATTTATTAAAAAATAGACTAAAAATTAATCCCATTATATTTAAGTTAAGTTAATTATGCCATTAAGTTTAATATAACTCAATGACTTGCACATATGTTAGACTCCTTGGTCCGTGTTTCAAGACGGGTCCCGAAGGTATCCTGAATCTTTCGCATTGTTAATCATATAAATGCATACAAATAAATATTAATATCATAGATATTAAATTTTTTGTAAAATTCAAAAAATGAATTTTAGCATTATATATAATAAAATCTATCAACACTTTATCAAATCATTAGTATTTATTTTATGTTAATATGCTTAAAAAGCAAATTAATTTAAATAAACTTAATATCACCAATGATCTTTTGATAAATACTTTATTATGTTAATAGATTACAATGTCCTTATATGAAAAAAATGCACATTATTTTTTTAATTATTTAATGATGAATTTTTCATAATGGATATTCAGGTTCATCGGGCTTAACCTCTAAGCAGTTTCACGTACTATTTAACTCTCTATTCAGAGTTCTTTTCAACTTTCCCTCACGGTACTTGTTTACTATCGGTCTCATGGTTATATTTAGTTTTAGATGGAGTTTACCACCCACTTAGTGCTGCACTATCAAGCAACACGACTCTTTGGAAATATCTTTCTAGTAATCATTAACGTTATACGGGCCTGGCACCCTCTATGGGTAAATGGCCTCATTTAAGAAGGACTTAAATCGTTAATTTCTCATACTAGATATTAAGATATTCCATACACTGCATCTCACATTTGACATATAGACAAAGTGACTTAGTGCTGAACTATTTTCTTTTCGCTCGCCGCTACTAAGAAAATCCTTGTTAGTTTCTTTTCCTCCCCTCATTAATATGCTTAAATTCAGGGGGTAATCCCATATGAGTTGAGGTTGTTTTAATATTCTTTTTTTATCTTCTCACAATTTAATAAAAAAATTATATCATCTTTTCATCTCTATTTTTCTTTTCTCCTTTTATATATTGTAAATATATAAAAATAATAATAATGTAAAATGAGGCAATCCTAGAATAAAAAATTTAATTTTTATGCTAGACATTCCTCCTTTTAATTACATATATAAATTATTATTTTATATATATATATATAAATAATATGAAAATTTTTTGTAAAGAATACTTAGATTCAATATTTTCATCATTTCATTTTATTTGAGAGGATTTTTTTTTTAAAGAATATATAATAAATAAAATTCATTATATATCTTTATTTTTTTTGCTATTAATATTATGAATTATTTAAAATCCAATAATATACACATTTGCTTAAATTCAATTATTTTTATAAAAGAATAAGCAACTTATTTAGCATAGTCTTACAACCCTCAACCATATGTAGTCCAAGCAGTACTTTAAAATTGAATTTAATGTACATAACAGCATGGACTGCGATATGCGTTCAAAATGTCGATGTTCATGTGTCCTGCAGTTCACACGATGACGCACAGTTTGCTGCGTTCTTCATCGACCCATGAGCCAAGTGATCCACCGCTTAGAGTATTTTTTTATTTATTTTTATTTATAACAAATGTCAATTTTTTTTTGCATATATTAATTGAAAGAGTAAAATTAAATAATATTAATAATATATAAATTGATTTTCTTTCAATAATATATATCAAATATATTTAACTCTAAACATTTTTATTAAGTTGCGAATGTCTTAGTTCAACAATAATACAGTGGTGGTATTTATTATGATTCAATTATTTTGTATTTTTTTAATCATTTTATGTATATATATAATAATATAATAAATATATACCACTTTTGTTATTGTGAACAAATTAACTTATCATTCAATCAAATGAATAATAAGTACAACTTTTTATTTTCATGTTTAAAGGTTTTTAAAAGAAAAAAATAAGAAAAAACATTACAAAATGTACCATCATATATTATATTTAATATGATATAATTGATGGATCACAAATTGAATGAAAAAGAATAAAAAGAATTATGGATTCAAAATAATTATATAAATTTTTTTTTTTTTTTCT
>NW_026562234.1:15000-17500 GCF_027943255.1 Anastrepha obliqua
TTTGTTTTTCTTATTTTTTTCTCTTCATCATCTGTTTAATTTCCTGTATTTATACAAGAAACAAACAGTTGAGGATAATTTCTATGTAATGCTAGTATAGAATATAAAATTTTGAATTCAAAAATTTATTTCTATTTAAACTAACTATAGAAAACCAGGAATAAAATACAATAACACCAATATGCCATAACATGTTAGTATAGAATATAGATTCTTCATATATGTATATATATTCGAAAATTTTTTCTATTTAAACTAACGTATGGAAAACCAGGAATAAAATCATAATATTACCAGTTTAATATGGCTCAAATTCGAGTTTCATATAGTTATGATTCGATTTATATGCTTCAATATCATTGGTTAGTTAACTTTTGATATTTTCATATTATATCACATGCCTTCACCGTGAGTGTTTTTTGCCATGCACACCTCACATTGTCAAAAATGTATGGGAAAAATTCATTTCAATACATTTCAGTTTGATTTGAAATGTCTTTATTATATATTTTAATGGCAATATGCCAAGGTTATATTCCATAACTCTTTATTTAAACTAACGTATGGAAAACCAGGCATAAAATCACAATATTACCAGTTTAATATGGCTCAAATTCGAGTTTCATATAGTTATGATTCGATTTATATGTTTCAATATCATTGGTTAGTTAACTTTTGATATTTTCATATTATATCACATGCCTTCACCGTGAGTGTTTTTTGCCATGCACACCTCACATTGTCAAAAATGTATGGGAAAAATTCATTTCAATACATTTCAGTTTGATTTGAAATGTCTTTATTATATATTTTAGTGCCAATATGCCAAGGTTATATTCCATAACATGTTAGTATTAGAATATAGATTCTTCATATATGTATATATATTCGAAAATTTTTTCTATTTAAACTAACGTATGGAAAACCAGGCATAAAATCACAATATTACCAGTTTAATATGGCTTAAATTCGAGTTTCATATAGTTATGATTCGATTTATATGCTTCAATATCATTGGTTAGTTAACTTTTGATATTTTCATATTATATTTCACATGCCTTCACCGTGAGTGTTTTTTGCCATGCACACCTCACATTGTCAAAAATGTATGGGAAAAATTCATTTCAATACATTTCAGTTTGATTTGAAATGTCTTTATTATATATTTTAGTGCCAATATGCCAAGGTTATATTCCATAACATGTTAGTATTAGAATATAGATTCTTCATATATGTATAGATATTCGAAAATTTTTTCTATTTAAACTAACGTATGGAAAACCAGGCATAAAATCACAATATTACCAGTTTAATATGGCTTAAATTCGAGTTTCATATAGTTATGATTCGATTTATATGCTTCAATATCATTGGTTAGTTAACTTTTGATATTTTCATATTATTTCACATGCCTTCACCGTGAGTGTTTTTTGCCATGCACACCTCACATTGTCAAAAATGTATGGGAAAAATTCATTTCAATACATTTCAGTTTGATTTGAAATGTCTTTATTATATATTTTAATGGCAATATGCCAAGGTTATATTCCATAAAATGTTAGTATAGAATATAGATTCTTCATATATGTATATATATTCGAGAATTTTTTTCTATTTAAACTAACGTATGGAAAACCAGGCATAAAATCACAATATTACCAGTTTAATATGGCTCAAATTCGAGTTTCATATAGTTATGATTCGATTTATATGCTTCAATATCATTGGTTAGTTAACTTTTGATATTTTCATATTATATCACATGCCTTCACCGTGAGTGTTTTTTGCCATGCACACCTCACATTGTCAAAAATGTATGGGAAAAATTCATTTCAATACATTTCAGTTTGATTTGAAATGTCTTTATTATATATTTTAGTGCCAATATGCCAAGGTTATATTCCATAACTCTTTATTTAAACTAACGTATGGAAAACCAGGCATAAAATCACAATATTACCAGTTTAATATGGCTTAAATTCGAGTTTCATATAGTTATGATTCGATTTATATGCTTCAATATCATTGGTTAGTTAACTTTTGATATTTTCATATTATATTTCACATGCCTTCACCGTGAGTGTTTTTTGCCATGCACACCTCACATTGTCAAAAATGTATGGGAAAAATTCATTTCAATACATTTCAGTTTGATTTGAAATGTCTTTATTATATATTTTAATGGCAATATGCCAAGGTTATATTCCATAACTCTTTATTTAAACTAACGTATGGAAAACCAGGCACAAAATCACAATATTACCAGTTTAATATGGCTTAAATTCGAGTTTCATATAGTTATGATTCGATTTATATGCTTCAATATCATTGGTTAGTTAACTTTTGATATTTTCATATTATATCACATGCCTTCACCGTGAGTGTTTTTTGCCATGCACACCTCACATTGTCAAAAATGTATGGGAAAAATTCATTTCAATACATTTCAGTTTGATTTGAAATGTCTTTATTATATATTTTAATGGCAATATGCCAAGGT
>NW_026562234.1:22500-25000 GCF_027943255.1 Anastrepha obliqua
AGCTACTAGATGGTTCGATTGGTCTTTCGCCCCTATACTCAATTCTGACAATCGATTTGCACGTCAGAACTGTTTCGGTCTTCCATCAGGGTTTCCCCTGACTTCAACCTGATCAAGTATAGTTCACCATCTTTCGGGTCACAGCATATATGCTCAAGGTACGCTCCAGTTAGAGGTATAAATAATAATAAATTATCATTATACATAACTATATGGAACGCCCCGGGATTGAATTAATTGACTATTTATTAAAAAATAGACTAAAAATTAATCCCATTATATTTAAGTTAAGTTAATTATGCCATTAAGTTTAATATAACTCAATGACTTGCACATATGTTAGACTCCTTGGTCCGTGTTTCAAGACGGGTCCCGAAGGTATCCTGAATCTTTCGCATTGTTAATCATATAAATGCATACAAATAAATATTAATATCATAGATATTAAATTTTTTGTAAAATTCAAAAAATGAATTTTAGCATTATATATAATAAAATCTATCAACACTTTATCAAATCATTAGTATTTATTTTATGTTAATATGCTTAAAAAGCAAATTAATTTAAATAAACTTAATATCACCAATGATCTTTTGATAAATACTTTATTATGTTAATAGATTACAATGTCCTTATATGAAAAAAATGCACATTATTTTTTTAATTATTTAATGATGAATTTTTCATAATGGATATTCAGGTTCATCGGGCTTAACCTCTAAGCAGTTTCACGTACTATTTAACTCTCTATTCAGAGTTCTTTTCAACTTTCCCTCACGGTACTTGTTTACTATCGGTCTCATGGTTATATTTAGTTTTAGATGGAGTTTACCACCCACTTAGTGCTGCACTATCAAGCAACACGACTCTTTGGAAATATCTTTCTAGTAATCATTAACGTTATACGGGCCTGGCACCCTCTATGGGTAAATGGCCTCATTTAAGAAGGACTTAAATCGTTAATTTCTCATACTAGATATTAAGATATTCCATACACTGCATCTCACATTTGACATATAGACAAAGTGACTTAGTGCTGAACTATTTTCTTTTCGCTCGCCGCTACTAAGAAAATCCTTGTTAGTTTCTTTTCCTCCCCTCATTAATATGCTTAAATTCAGGGGGTAATCCCATATGAGTTGAGGTTGTTTTAATATTCTTTTTTTATCTTCTCACAATTTAATAAAAAAATTATATCATCTTTTCATCTCTATTTTTCTTTTCTCCTTTTATATATTGTAAATATATAAAAATAATAATAATGTAAAATGAGGCAATCCTAGAATAAAAAATTTAATTTTTATGCTAGACATTCCTCCTTTTAATTACATATATAAATTATTATTTTATATATATATATATAAATAATATGAAAATTTTTTGTAAAGAATACTTAGATTCAATATTTTCATCATTTCATTTTATTTGAGAGGATTTTTTTTTTAAAGAATATATAATAAATAAAATTCATTATATATCTTTATTTTTTTTGCTATTAATATTATGAATTATTTAAAATCCAATAATATACACATTTGCTTAAATTCAATTATTTTTATAAAAGAATAAGCAACTTATTTAGCATAGTCTTACAACCCTCAACCATATGTAGTCCAAGCAGTACTTTAAAATTGAATTTAATGTACATAACAGCATGGACTGCGATATGCGTTCAAAATGTCGATGTTCATGTGTCCTGCAGTTCACACGATGACGCACAGTTTGCTGCGTTCTTCATCGACCCATGAGCCAAGTGATCCACCGCTTAGAGTATTTTTTTATTTATTTTTATTTATAACAAATGTCAATTTTTTTTTGCATATATTAATTGAAAGAGTAAAATTAAATAATATTAATAATATATAAATTGATTTTCTTTCAATAATATATATCAAATATATTTAACTCTAAACATTTTTATTAAGTTGCGAATGTCTTAGTTCAACAATAATACAGTGGTGGTATTTATTATGATTCAATTATTTTGTATTTTTTTAATCATTTTATGTATATATATAATAATATAATAAATATATACCACTTTTGTTATTGTGAACAAATTAACTTATCATTCAATCAAATGAATAATAAGTACAACTTTTTATTTTCATGTTTAAAGGTTTTTAAAAGAAAAAAATAAGAAAAAACATTACAAAATGTACCATCATATATTATATTTAATATGATATAATTGATGGATCACAAATTGAATGAAAAAGAATAAAAAGAATTATGGATTCAAAATAATTATATAAATTTTTTTTTTTTTTCTTTTTTTTTTTTTTTTTTTTTTCTTTTTGTTCGTTTGTTTGCTTGTCTGTTTGTTTGTTTGTTTGTTTGTTTGTTTTTCTTACGGATATGGAACACAATAATGATCCTTCCGCAGGTTCACCTACGGAAACCTTGTTACGACTTTTACTTCCTCTAAATAATCAAGTTCGGTCAACTTTTGCGAAACAACCGTGACACACGAGGCGTCACAGTGATCACGTCCGGAGAC
>NW_026562234.1:27500-30000 GCF_027943255.1 Anastrepha obliqua
TATATTCGAAAATTTTTTCTATTTAAACTAACGTATGGAAAACCAGGAATAAAATCATAATATTACCAGTTTAATATGGCTCAAATTCGAGTTTCATATAGTTATGATTCGATTTATATGCTTCAATATCATTGGTTAGTTAACTTTTGATATTTTCATATTATATCACATGCCTTCACCGTGAGTGTTTTTTGCCATGCACACCTCACATTGTCAAAAATGTATGGGAAAAATTCATTTCAATACATTTCAGTTTGATTTGAAATGTCTTTATTATATATTTTAATGGCAATATGCCAAGGTTATATTCCATAACTCTTTATTTAAACTAACGTATGGAAAACCAGGCATAAAATCACAATATTACCAGTTTAATATGGCTCAAATTCGAGTTTCATATAGTTATGATTCGATTTATATGTTTCAATATCATTGGTTAGTTAACTTTTGATATTTTCATATTATATCACATGCCTTCACCGTGAGTGTTTTTTGCCATGCACACCTCACATTGTCAAAAATGTATGGGAAAAATTCATTTCAATACATTTCAGTTTGATTTGAAATGTCTTTATTATATATTTTAGTGCCAATATGCCAAGGTTATATTCCATAACATGTTAGTATTAGAATATAGATTCTTCATATATGTATATATATTCGAAAATTTTTTCTATTTAAACTAACGTATGGAAAACCAGGCATAAAATCACAATATTACCAGTTTAATATGGCTTAAATTCGAGTTTCATATAGTTATGATTCGATTTATATGCTTCAATATCATTGGTTAGTTAACTTTTGATATTTTCATATTATATTTCACATGCCTTCACCGTGAGTGTTTTTTGCCATGCACACCTCACATTGTCAAAAATGTATGGGAAAAATTCATTTCAATACATTTCAGTTTGATTTGAAATGTCTTTATTATATATTTTAGTGCCAATATGCCAAGGTTATATTCCATAACATGTTAGTATTAGAATATAGATTCTTCATATATGTATAGATATTCGAAAATTTTTTCTATTTAAACTAACGTATGGAAAACCAGGCATAAAATCACAATATTACCAGTTTAATATGGCTTAAATTCGAGTTTCATATAGTTATGATTCGATTTATATGCTTCAATATCATTGGTTAGTTAACTTTTGATATTTTCATATTATTTCACATGCCTTCACCGTGAGTGTTTTTTGCCATGCACACCTCACATTGTCAAAAATGTATGGGAAAAATTCATTTCAATACATTTCAGTTTGATTTGAAATGTCTTTATTATATATTTTAATGGCAATATGCCAAGGTTATATTCCATAAAATGTTAGTATAGAATATAGATTCTTCATATATGTATATATATTCGAGAATTTTTTTCTATTTAAACTAACGTATGGAAAACCAGGCATAAAATCACAATATTACCAGTTTAATATGGCTCAAATTCGAGTTTCATATAGTTATGATTCGATTTATATGCTTCAATATCATTGGTTAGTTAACTTTTGATATTTTCATATTATATCACATGCCTTCACCGTGAGTGTTTTTTGCCATGCACACCTCACATTGTCAAAAATGTATGGGAAAAATTCATTTCAATACATTTCAGTTTGATTTGAAATGTCTTTATTATATATTTTAGTGCCAATATGCCAAGGTTATATTCCATAACTCTTTATTTAAACTAACGTATGGAAAACCAGGCATAAAATCACAATATTACCAGTTTAATATGGCTTAAATTCGAGTTTCATATAGTTATGATTCGATTTATATGCTTCAATATCATTGGTTAGTTAACTTTTGATATTTTCATATTATATTTCACATGCCTTCACCGTGAGTGTTTTTTGCCATGCACACCTCACATTGTCAAAAATGTATGGGAAAAATTCATTTCAATACATTTCAGTTTGATTTGAAATGTCTTTATTATATATTTTAATGGCAATATGCCAAGGTTATATTCCATAACTCTTTATTTAAACTAACGTATGGAAAACCAGGCACAAAATCACAATATTACCAGTTTAATATGGCTTAAATTCGAGTTTCATATAGTTATGATTCGATTTATATGCTTCAATATCATTGGTTAGTTAACTTTTGATATTTTCATATTATATCACATGCCTTCACCGTGAGTGTTTTTTGCCATGCACACCTCACATTGTCAAAAATGTATGGGAAAAATTCATTTCAATACATTTCAGTTTGATTTGAAATGTCTTTATTATATATTTTAATGGCAATATGCCAAGGTTATATTCCATAAAATGTTAGTATAGAATATAGATTCTTCATATATGTATATATATTCGAGAATTTTTTTCTATTTAAACTAACGTATGGAAAACCAGGCATAAAATCACAATATTACCAGTTTAATATGGCTCAAATTCGAGTTTCATATAGTTATGATTCGATTTATATGCTTCAATATCATTGGTTAGTTAACTTTTGATATTTTCATATTATATCACATGCCTTC
>NW_026562234.1:35000-45649 GCF_027943255.1 Anastrepha obliqua
ATCTCTGCAACACACGATCCCAGCGCAAGTAATCAAATGCCCCCTTAAAGTCAATAAATATGCCAAGGACATATTTATTGACGTTTTCCCTAACTACACTCTGAACATACAACCACGCATCCTCTATACCACGTCTTTTCCTAAACCCATACTGCCTATCCGACCTAACACCCCGAGTTAGCTCCTGAAGCCGCTCAACCATAACCCTTTCCAGCACTTTTCCAAGTACTGGAAGGAGGCTGATACCACGATAAGATCGAGGATCGCTCCTGATCTTATCGGGCGACTTCAAGAGTGCAACGACCCTAGCAATTTTCCACTCGCGTGGAAAATATCCCTCCCATATGCATTTATCATAAATGGCCTCCAAATATTCCGGAATGAACTTCCACAAGCATTTGCACATCTCTCCGTTCAAACCATCGAAACCTGGAGACCTTTTAGACCTGACCAGGCCAAATGCATAATCCAACTCCTCAGCTTCTATTGGAGGGACAGGCACCTCTTGTGCAGGAGGAACCTGAACCTCAGCCCTGGGAAAAAACTCGCCTAACAGAACATTGGCACACTCTCTCCACGTCGATAATACAGTATCACCTACGCGAAGAGAGCTAGCCATCTCATTTCGACGACCCCGACAGATCCTATAGACCTGTCCCCAAGGGTCGTCCCTATTTTCCCCCACAAATCTCCTCCACTCTTCCTCCTTCACTCTCACAAGCATCTTCTTATACTCTTTCATCCCTACGCTAAATTGATACTTGAGCTGAGACAGATTCTCCGAATTGGTCCGCCTGCCGCGTTGAAACAAACGCCTCAAGCGTCGGACAGACCTCCTCTTTGAATTTAACTCACTCGTCCACCATTTCACACCTTTCATTCTCACAGCCCTAGCTTTCCTAAACAATAAGTCATTCACACCCCAGACACATTCATATAGACGAGCAATTTGCTCGTCAACCCCCAATTCCTCAAACTCCCTAAGCGGTATATCCAATACCGCTTCCCTAACAGTATGTCCATATCGGTTCCAGTCGGTACACGAGGTACGCCATCGCCTCAATGGACTCCCCCCTTCTAGCTGCGGGGTACGGGGAGTAACCATAATTTGTATTAAATTATGGTCACTAATTCCCCAACCCCCCCTAACACTCCATTTACACTCGAACCTACCCGCTGCTGCGTCATTCATGAGCGTCACGTCAATGTCACTCACACCTCTAGGCCCCTCAAACGTATACCATACGCTTGGTTCGTTTGCTACAAGAAGGTTATTCGCCACAACCCACTCGCTCATAACCTCACCCCGAGTGTGGCTCCGATATCCAGCAGTATGCCTGGATACCTTGCTGAACCACATCGGGGAGGTAGCATTCGCGTCAAGACACACGATGGCAGGAATGCTACTCTCAAGTAGTAGCACCGCATCAATGTATCTTAAGTAGGGCTCTAGAGGCTCGTCAGACTTGCAGTACAAGCTGACGACATTCATTCTGCCGAATTCCCCCTCGACACACACACATACTCCCCACTGTGATGAGTCAACTACTACACAAGAGTAGCTTGGCTCACACACAGCTACTGCGGCCTTGACTCCAAGGTCCGTAAAGACCCTGAAGCCCCCAGGAAGGCCTCTCACCACCCCATTGGTGGAGTATGGTTCCTGGAGCAAAGCAATGCCGCAGCCCCCCTCCGACATACACGCCCCCAATTCACACATCACGGCATATGACCCCTGACAGTTCAGTTGATATAGTTCAACCATCAATGTCTAGCGTTCGCACGGGCAACAATGGCACAGTACACCGGGCAGACAGTGGACATCATCAGATGTCCGGCTGGCTTGCCCTTAAATGCACAGTTGCGACAATGCGGGGCATTGCCACAACCTGCACTCCTGTGTCCTTCTTGCCCGCACCTACGGCAGACATCCTTCTTGGCTCTGCATTCTGCCACCCTGTGGTCAAACCCCATGCATCGGAAGCAGCCGGGCGTCAGTTGGTCTGGCCGTACCCGGAAGGAAAACCACTTTATGTAGCAACGACCTGCTTCCAGGAGGGCGGACATTAGCATGTCCGTTCCCTCAAGGACAACATTCGTCACCCCATCGGGGCTGACCTTCCAAGGACGGCTGATCATCCTCACGTCCTTCTCACGGCACCCAGGGCTGAACTCCTTGAGGTTCAACCGGAACAACTCTCCCATGAAGTCCTCAGGGGAGATCTCCGTGTGGACCCCCTGGACCACAACCCTAGGCCCCAGCTTCCGGCGTATGCTCACATCGAGCCCCACTTCAGAAAACTTGGCATTTTTTGCCAAGTTATCCCTCTCGGCAACGGATGGGGTGCGAATAATCGCACCTCCATCCTTCAACGGGCGCACCTCGTGCACCCTAACCCCCATGGAAGGCCCTACCTCCTTCACCACTTTCTTAATCACCTCCTTGGAAGTAGTGGGGGTTTTACCCCTCACTACGACCGACCAGGTCTCAACTGGCTTGGGCACCGGCAACGCAGGCAACACAGGCGCAGGCGCCTGAGGTGCCGGCATCATCGCTGCACCAGCCAGCGCAGCTCCAGCCGTCCTCCGAGGTGCTTCCTCCCTACTTGTCTTTGTGGCTTCTAACCGCCCACGAAGATGGGCGATCTCCGCCACCATCTCCACAAAAAGCTCCTCGAACTCCAAGGAGTATCCCAGGAGGTCCTTAGCTAAACTCTTCGGGACGCCGTCCATGTCTATGACGGCTCCACTAAAGGCCGTCACAATGGACTTGAAGCGCCCCATAAACTGCACCCCAACTTTCTTGCGTTCGGCATCCCCACCGATCGCACCCAAACCTTTCAGGGAAGCACCCAATTCCCCACGGATTTCCTCCAAACGCTTCCCTGCGGGACCTAATTTTTCCCCCGTCTTCCGCCCCTTGCGCCCACTCCCAATCTTTCCGCTTTCGGAACCACCCTCGCTTCCACTCACCTTTTCAGGTACCTTTAAAGATACCTTCTCCACCGGAACCGCTGCACCTCCAGCGGTCTTCTTCTTAGAACGGGGAGGAGACCGCAAGATCACCTCCTCCTCTCCGGACGTCGTCTCGTCCATTGCCGACGATGGCACCGCCGACCCGCTTGGAAGAGAGGTGTTCGCCCTCTTCCTCAACCCTTCTGATTTGGGCATTGCCCAACTCTCCACCACTAAGGTTGCCGAGTTCGCCGTATAAAGGCCTCCCGAGCAACAACAAAAACTGGGTCCCTTTTGGGCGACGGCAACTACTGCACGGCAGGAATGAGCCCCGCACAGGTACGCACACAGCGGCTGCACCTATCGGCGAGCCAAAGCAAAGCGCGAGGGCGTAGCCCACAGTGCCAACCAAAGGTCTGGCAAAGGCCACCACCAATGCCTTGCCGGACGGAACACTGTTCCCCGAACAAGGACGGGTCGACCAAGGTGGAGCTAACGCCGAGCTCGACCGCAGGCAAAACGCAGCACGCTCTGTTCGCGGCACCTGCACAAAGTATTCAACCTTGGCGCAGTACTTAACCCACGCACAAAAGGGGACGCCCTTTTTACTGTTGCCAAATATGGCAATATAGCGGCACGACAGACCTAGTGTACGCCCGCACTGTACACCCACACCGAATGTAACGGCACGCGCCAAAAGACCACGCCAGAAATTAGCGGCACACAAAAATTGTAAACACCTTGGTATAGCGGCACTCACTTGAGCGTCCCACAATATACCAACAAGGTACACTTGTACACAAAGTACAGCCACGCGAACAGTGGCGTCACCAGCACAAACCGTAGTCACCTGAGCAATTGCTCGTAAACAATGCACCGCTATGGTACAGCTACGCACAACACACCACGCCGAAAAACAACGGCACGCCCGCAAAAGTTGTAAACAACTTAATGGAAAATTTCCAACGCTGTATCTAGCGGCACTCACACGCACGCACAATGTGTCTATAGCACGGAGTATATTGGCACTCACTGGAGTGTCCAACAAAACTACCGTACGGCACTTAATCACTCGTAAACAGTGTACAGCTACTACAAAGTAGCGTCACTCGCACAACGGCACTTTCAATCACAATTAATTGTAAACACTGTACCGCTATGGTACAGCCACAACAATATTAGCGTCACTCGCACAACTGTAATACACCGGTTATCACACACGAATATAAACGCAAAAGAAATCGCAAAAATCGCTAATCACCACTTAGCACACGACACGTCCGCACTATTCAACAGTCAAACTGAGAATGAGTAGATAGGGACAGTAGGAATCTCGTTAATCCATTCATGCGCGTCACTAATTAGATGACGAGGCATTTGGCTACCTTAAGAGAGTCATAGTTACTCCCGCCGTTTACCCGCGCTTACTTGAATTTCTTCACTTTGACATTCAGAGCACTGGGCAGAAATCACATTGTGTCAACACCCGTTAGGGCCATCACAATGCTTTGTTTTAATTAGACAGTCGGATTCCCCAAGTCCGTGCCAGTTCTGAATTGATTGTTAATTGATAATCGTTATAATTTAAAAGGAATATATATCGAATGATATAATTCCTTAAAAATTTTAGCAAGAAAGTTCCACAATTGGCTACGTAACTACTATCCGGGGAACAAGAATCGTAATTCTCTATTTACCCAGAACGAGTACATAAACCATGGTATTGCTTCCCAATCAAGCCCGACTATCTCAATCTTCAGAGCCAATCCTTATCCCGAAGTTACGGATCTAATTTGCCGACTTCCCTTACCTACATTATTCTATCGACTAGAGACTCTTCACCTTGGAGACCAGCTGCGGATATTGGTACGGCCTGTTGAGAAGTTTGCGTGACCCCACCATAAATTTTCAAGGTCCGAGGAGAAAATATCGACACAACAGTAAATGTCATGCTCTTCTAGTCCATCTACCATATCTCTCTTCGAAAGACTTCCATGGTAGTACGACTATAAAACAGAAAAGAAAACTCTTCCGATATCTCTCGACGGCTTCTTTATGGTCGTTCCTGTTGCCAGGATGAGCACAAGGCCCATTTTTAATAACAAACGGATACTCAACAGGTTACGGAATTGGAACCGTATTCCCTTTCGTTCAAAATAATTCAAGTATTTTAATTATTTTTAAATATATTTTTATTAATATTTTTTTTTATTAAAAACTTGAAAATTTTCGGCTTTCGCCTTGAACTTAGGACCGACTAACTCGTGATCAACCACTGTTCACACGAAACCCTTCTCCACTTCAGTCCTCCAAGGTCTCATTCGATTATTTGCTACTACCACCAAGATCTGTACCAATAGCGGCTCCATGCAGGCTTACGCCAAACACTTCTAAGCACACTATTGTACCCTCCTACTCACTAAAGTTTCAAAATTTATAAATCAATCGAAATTGTTTTATAAATCATCTACTTTAGCGGTAATGTATAGGTATACAACTTAAGCGCCATCCATTTTAAGGGCTAGTTGCTTCGGCAGGTGAGTTGTTACACACTCCTTAGCGGATTACGACTTCCATGTCCACCGTCCTGCTGTTTTAAGCAACCAACGCCTTTCATGGTATCTGCATGAGTTGTTAATTTAGGCACCGTAACATTACGTTTGGTTCATCCCACAGCGCCAGTTCTGCTTACCAAAAGTGGCCCACTGGGCACATTATATCATAACCTCAACCTTCATATCAAGAAAGGTGAGGTTCTTACCCATTTAAAGTTTGAGAATAGGTTAAAATCGTTTCGACCCTAAGGCCTCTAATCATTCGCTTTACCAGATAAGATTATTTTATATAATTTTTAAATGCACCAGCTATCCTGAGGGAAACTTCGGAGGGAACCAGCTACTAGATGGTTCGATTGGTCTTTCGCCCCTATACTCAATTCTGACAATCGATTTGCACGTCAGAACTGTTTCGGTCTTCCATCAGGGTTTCCCCTGACTTCAACCTGATCAAGTATAGTTCACCATCTTTCGGGTCACAGCATATATGCTCAAGGTACGCTCCAGTTAGAGGTATAAATAATAATAAATTATCATTATACATAACTATATGGAACGCCCCGGGATTGAATTAATTGACTATTTATTAAAAAATAGACTAAAAATTAATCCCATTATATTTAAGTTAAGTTAATTATGCCATTAAGTTTAATATAACTCAATGACTTGCACATATGTTAGACTCCTTGGTCCGTGTTTCAAGACGGGTCCCGAAGGTATCCTGAATCTTTCGCATTGTTAATCATATAAATGCATACAAATAAATATTAATATCATAGATATTAAATTTTTTGTAAAATTCAAAAAATGAATTTTAGCATTATATATAATAAAATCTATCAACACTTTATCAAATCATTAGTATTTATTTTATGTTAATATGCTTAAAAAGCAAATTAATTTAAATAAACTTAATATCACCAATGATCTTTTGATAAATACTTTATTATGTTAATAGATTACAATGTCCTTATATGAAAAAAATGCACATTATTTTTTTAATTATTTAATGATGAATTTTTCATAATGGATATTCAGGTTCATCGGGCTTAACCTCTAAGCAGTTTCACGTACTATTTAACTCTCTATTCAGAGTTCTTTTCAACTTTCCCTCACGGTACTTGTTTACTATCGGTCTCATGGTTATATTTAGTTTTAGATGGAGTTTACCACCCACTTAGTGCTGCACTATCAAGCAACACGACTCTTTGGAAATATCTTTCTAGTAATCATTAACGTTATACGGGCCTGGCACCCTCTATGGGTAAATGGCCTCATTTAAGAAGGACTTAAATCGTTAATTTCTCATACTAGATATTAAGATATTCCATACACTGCATCTCACATTTGACATATAGACAAAGTGACTTAGTGCTGAACTATTTTCTTTTCGCTCGCCGCTACTAAGAAAATCCTTGTTAGTTTCTTTTCCTCCCCTCATTAATATGCTTAAATTCAGGGGGTAATCCCATATGAGTTGAGGTTGTTTTAATATTCTTTTTTTATCTTCTCACAATTTAATAAAAAAATTATATCATCTTTTCATCTCTATTTTTCTTTTCTCCTTTTATATATTGTAAATATATAAAAATAATAATAATGTAAAATGAGGCAATCCTAGAATAAAAAATTTAATTTTTATGCTAGACATTCCTCCTTTTAATTACATATATAAATTATTATTTTATATATATATATAAATAATATGAAAATTTTTTGTAAAGAATACTTAGATTCAATATTTTCATCATTTCATTTTATTTGAGAGGATTTTTTTTTTAAAGAATATATAATAAATAAAATTCATTATATATCTTTATTTTTTTTGCTATTAATATTATGAATTATTTAAAATCCAATAATATACACATTTGCTTAAATTCAATTATTTTTATAAAAGAATAAGCAACTTATTTAGCATAGTCTTACAACCCTCAACCATATGTAGTCCAAGCAGTACTTTAAAATTGAATTTAATGTACATAACAGCATGGACTGCGATATGCGTTCAAAATGTCGATGTTCATGTGTCCTGCAGTTCACACGATGACGCACAGTTTGCTGCGTTCTTCATCGACCCATGAGCCAAGTGATCCACCGCTTAGAGTATTTTTTTATTTATTTTTATTTATAACAAATGTCAATTTTTTTTTGCATATATTAATTGAAAGAGTAAAATTAAATAATATTAATAATATATAAATTGATTTTCTTTCAATAATATATATCAAATATATTTAACTCTAAACATTTTTATTAAGTTGCGAATGTCTTAGTTCAACAATAATACAGTGGTGGTATTTATTATGATTCAATTATTTTGTATTTTTTTAATCATTTTATGTATATATAATAATATAATAAATATATACCACTTTTGTTATTGTGAACAAATTAACTTATCATTCAATCAAATGAATAATAAGTACAACTTTTTATTTTCATGTTTAAAGGTTTTTAAAAGAAAAAAATAAGAAAAAACATTACAAAATGTACCATCATATATTATATTTAATATGATATAATTGATGGATCACAAATTGAATGAAAAAGAATAAAAAGAATTATGGATTCAAAATAATTATATAAATTTTTTTTTTTTTTTTTTTTTTTTTTTTTTTTTTTTTTCTTTTTGTTCGTTTGTTTGCTTGTCTGTTTGTTTGTTTGTTTGTTTGTTTTTCTTACGGATATGGAACACAATAATGATCCTTCCGCAGGTTCACCTACGGAAACCTTGTTACGACTTTTACTTCCTCTAAATAATCAAGTTCGGTCAACTTTTGCGAAACAACCGTGACACACGAGGCGTCACAGTGATCACGTCCGGAGACCTCACTAAATAATTCAATCGGTAGTAGCGACGGGCGGTATGTACAAAGGGCAGGGACTTAATCAATGCGAGTTAATAACTCGCACTTACTGGGAATTCCAAGTTCATGTGAACAGTTTCAGTTCACAATCCCAAGCATGAAAGTGGTTCAGCGGTTTACCCGGACCTCTCGGTCTAGGAAATACACGTTGATACTTTCATTGTAGCGCGCGTGCAGCCCAGGACATCTAAGGGCATCACAGACCTGTTATTGCTCAATCTCGTTACTGCTAGACGCAATTTGTCCATTTAAGAAGCTAGTGTCCTTATAATGGGACAAACCAACAGGTACGACTCCACTTATATAAACACATTCAAACACTTGTACATTCAAGATGTACGCATGAAAGAAGGCTATATAAGTTTCAACATCATAATCCTGAAAGCATCTATTTAATATATTTGAGTCTCGTTCGTTATCGGAATTAACCAGACAAATCACTCCACGAACTAAGAACGGCCATGCACCACCACCCATAGATTCGAGAAAGAGCTATCAATCTGTCTTACACGCTTATGTTCGGACCTGGTAAGTTTTCCCGTGTTGAGTCAAATTAAGCCGCAGGCTCCACTCCTGGTGGTGCCCTTCCGTCAATTCCTTTAAGTTTCAGCTTTGCAACCATACTTCCCCCGGAGCCCAAAAGCTTTGGTTTCCCGGGAAGCGACTGAGAGAGCCATAGTAGTAGCTACACCCAATTGCTAGCTGGCATCGTTTATGGTTAGAACTAGGGCGGTATCTGATCGCCTTCGAACCTCTAACTTTCGTTCTTGATTAATGAAAACATCTTTGGCAAATGCTTTCGCTTAAGTTAGTCTTACGACGGTCCAAGAATTTCACCTCTCGCGTCGTAATACTAATGCCCCCAAACTGCTTCTATTAATCATTACCTCTTGATCTAAAAACCAATGAAAGTAGAACAGAGGTCTTATTTCATTATTCCATGCACAAAATATTCAGGCATTTGGAGCCTGCTTTAAGCACTCTAATTTGTTCAAAGTAATTGTACCGGCCCACAACAACACTCGATGAAGAGCACTGAAGTAGGTTTAAATAGGAGGAATATATAAAAAATACATTGTATTAATTATATATAAGAACTCCACCGGTAATACGCTTACATACATAAGGTAATGTACATACCACAATATATAGTTGTACTACCCGTATGAAGCACAAATTCAACTACGAACGTTTTAACCGCAACAACTTTAATATACGCTATTGGAGCTGGAATTACCGCGGCTGCTGGCACCAGACTTGCCCTCCAATAGGTCCTTGTTAAAGGATTTAAAGTGTACTCATTCCAATTACAGGGCCTCGGATATGAGTCCTGTATTGTTATTTTTCGTCACTACCTCCCCGAACTGGGAGTGGGTAATTTACGCGCCTGCTGCCTTCCTTAGATGTGGTAGCCGTTTCTCAGGCTCCCTCTCCGGAATCGAACCCTGATTCCCCGTTACCCGTTGCAACCATGGTAGTCCTAGATACTACCATCAAAAGTTGATAGGGCAGACATTTGAAAGATCTGTCGTCGGTACGGGACCATACGATCTGCAAGTTATCTAGAGTTCAACCAATTTAACGATCAAATGATCGCTTGGTTTTAGTCTAATAAAAGCACACGTTCCATAAGGTCCGTGTTTATATTGCATGTATTAGCTCTAGAATTACCACAGTTATCCAAGTAACTGTTAACGATCTATGGAACCATAACTGATATAATGAGCCTTTTGCGGTTTCACTTTTAATTTGTTTGTACTTAGACATGCATGGCTTAATCTTTGAGACAAGCATATAACTACTGGCAGGATCAACCAGAATAATATTTTTATTTATATATTTTTCTTTGTTTTTCATATTTGAAAATTTCATAAATTACGGTGTATATAAAAAGTAAAGGGGCGACCCCCCTTTAGCTTTTCTTATCAAAATTCAAAAACCGTTTTTTATGAAAAAGAATTTTCGTTCTCTATATTATATATTTTATATAAAAATATAAGAACGATATTTCTTCTTAATATTTGCCAATTTTCAAATAATTTATCATTCTTAATAACATTTTACTTTTTTTTCAAATGCATTTTTAATGTAATAATTTCATATATTACATAATTTTTCTCTTTGAATTGAAATTAATAATTTCATAATTCTATTTTTTAATCATAAATATATATGATTGAAAAAATTTTCTCCTCTTTTCCTTTGTTTAAAATTTAATTTTTCTTATAAATTTTTGTTTTTCTTATTTTTTTCTCTTCATCATCTGTTT
>NW_026562235.1:0-22523 GCF_027943255.1 Anastrepha obliqua
CTCGAATTTTTTTGAAACTTTTTTTGGCGGTAAAAGTCCCATAGTTCCCTCAATTCTGCTCCGATTTCGCTGAAACTTTCATTAAAAGTTAGATAAGACTCTCCTCTTTCCAACAATGTACACTTCTTTGGCAATTGGTTGGAAATTGGATGTAAAACAATCACAAAATGTCAGAAAAAAGCCTTTCCGACTCGAATTTTTCTGAACATTTTTGGCGGTAAAAGTCCCATAGTTCCCTCAATTCTGCTCCGATTTCGCTGAAACTTTCATTAAAAGTTAGATAAGACTCTCCTCTTTCCAACAATGTACACTTCTTTGGCAATTGGTTGGAAATTGGATGTAAAACAATCACAAAATATCAGAAAAAAGCCTTTCCGACTCGAATTTTTCTGAACATTTTTGGCGGTAAAAGTCCCATAGTTCCCTCAATTCTGCTCCGATTTCGCTGAAACTTTCATTAAAAGTTAGATAAGACTCTCCTCTTTCCAACAATGTACACTTCTTTGGCAATTGGTTGGAAATTGGATGTAAAACAATCACAAAATGTCAGAAAAAAGCCTTTCCGACTCGAATTTTTCTGAACATTTTTGGCGGTAAAAGTCGCATAGTTCCCTCAATTCTGCTTCGATTTCGCTGAAACTTTCATTGAAAGTTAGATAAGACTCTCCTCTTTCCAACAATGTACATTTCTTTGGCAATTGGTTGGAAATTGGATGTAAAACAATCAGAAAATGTCACATAAAAGCCTCATTGACTCGAATTTTTTTGAAACTTTTTTTGGCGGTAAAAGTCCCATAGTTCCCTCAATTCTGCTCCGATTTCGCTGAAACTTTCATTGAAAGTTAGATAAGACTCTCCTCTTTCCAACAATGTACACTTCTTTGGCAATTGGTTGGAAATTGGATGTGAAACAATCACAAAATGTCAGAAAAAAGCCTTTCCGACTCGAATTTTTCTGAACATTTTTGGCGGTAAAAGTCCCATAGTTCCCTCAATTCTGCTCCGATTTCGCTGAAACTTTCATTAAAAGTTAGATAAAACTCTCCTCTTTCCAACAATGTACATTTCTTTGGCAATTGGTTGGAAATTGGATGTAAAACAATCAGAAAATGTCACATAAAAGCCTCATTGACTCGAATTTTTTTGAAACTTTTTTTGGCGGTAAAAGTCCCATAGTTCCCTCAATTCTGCTCCGATTTCGCTGAAATTTTCATTAGAAGTTAGATAAGACTCTTCTCTTTCCAACAATGTACACTTTTTTGGCAATTGGTTGGAAATTGGATGTGAAACAATCACAAAATGTCAGAAAAAAGCCTTTCCGACTCGAATTTTTCTGAACATTTTTGGCGGTAAAAGTCCCATAGTTCCCTCAATTCTGCTCCGATTTCGCTGAAACTTTCATTGAAAGTTAGATAAGACTCTTCTCTTTCCAACAATGTACACTTCTTTGGCAATTGGTTGGAAATTGGATGTAAAACAATCAGAAAATGTCACATAAAAGCCTCATTGACTCGAATTTTTTTGAAACTTTTTTTGGCGGTAAAAGTCCCATAGTTCCCTCAATTCTGCTCCGATTTCGCTGAAACTTTCATTAGAAGTTAGATAAGACTCTCCTCTTTCCAACAATGTACACTTCTTTGGCAATTGGTTGGAAATTGGATGTAAAACAATCACAAAATGTCAGAAAAAAGCCTTTCCGACTCGAATTTTTCTGAACATTTTTGGCGGTAAAAGTCGCAAAGTTCCCTCAATTCTGCTCCGATTTCGCTGAAACTTTCATTAAAAGTTAGATAAGATTCTCCTCTTTCCAAAAATGTACACTTCTTTGGCAATTGGTTGGAAATTGGATGTAAAACAATCACAAAATGTCAGAAAAAAGCCTTTCCGACTCGAATTTTTCTGAACATTTTTGGCGGTAAAAGTCCCATAGTTCCCTCAATTCTGCTCCGATTTCGCTGAAACTTTCATTAAAAGTTAGATAAGACTCTTCTCTTTCCAACAATGTACACTTCTTTGGCAATTGGTTGGAAATTGGATGTAAAACAATCAGAAAATGTCACATAAAAGCCTCATTGACTCGAATTTTTTTGAAACTTTTTTTGGCGGTAAAAGTCCCATAGTTCCCTCAATTCTGCTCCGATTTCGCTGAAACTTTCATTAAAAGTTAGATAAGACTCTCCTCTTTCCAACAATGTACACTTCTTTGGCAATTGGTTGGAAATTGGATGTAAAACAATCACAAAATGTCAGAAAAAACCCTTTCTGACTCGAATTTTTCTGAACATTTTTGGCGGTAAAAGTCGCATAGTTCCCTCAATTCTGCTCCGATTTCGCTGAAACTTTCATTAAAAGTTAGATAAGATTCTCCTCTTTCCAAAAATGTACACTTCTTTGGCAATTTGTTGGAAATTGGATGTAAAACAATCACAAAATGTCAGAAAAAAGCCTTTCTGACTCGAATTTTTCTGAACATTTTTGGCGGTAAAAGTCCCATAGTTCCCTGAATTCTGCTCCGATTTCGCTGAAACTTTCATTAAAAGTTAGATAAGACTCTTCTCTTTCCAACAATGTACACTTCTTTGGCAATTGGTTGGAAATTGGATGTAAAACAATCAGAAAATGTCACATAAAAGCCTCATTGACTCGAATTTTTTTGAAACTTTTTTTGGCGGTAAAAGTCCCATAGTTCCCTCAATTCTGCTCCGATTTCGCTGAAACTTTCATTAAAAGTTAGATAAGACTCTTCTCTTTCCAACAATGTACACTTCTTTGGCAAGTGGTTGGAAATTGGATGTAAAACAATCAGAAAATGTCACATAAAAGCCTCATTGACTCGAATTTTTTTGAAACTTTTTTTGGCGGTAAAAGTCCCATAGTTCCCTCAATTCTGCTCCGATTTCGCTGAAACTTTCATTAAAAGTTAGATAAGACTCTTCTCTTTCCAACAATGTACACTTCTTTGGCAATTGGTTGGAAATTGGATGTAAAACAATCACAAAATGTCAGAAAAAAGCCTTTCCGACTCGAATTTTTCTGAACATTTTTGGCGGTAAAAGTCCCATAGTTCCCTCAATTCTGCTCCGATTTCGCTGAAATTTTCATTAGAAGTTAGATAAGACTCTTCTCTTTCCAACAATGTACACTTCTTTGGCAATTGGTTGGAAATTGGATGTAAAACAATCAGAAAATGTCACATAAAAGCCTCATTGACTCGAATTTTTTTGAAACTTTTTTTGGCGGTAAAAGTCCCATAGTTCCCTCAATTCTGCTCCGATTTCGCTGAAACTTTCATTAAAAGTTAGATAAGACTCTCCTCTTTCCAACAATGTACACTTCTTTGGCAATTGGTTGGAAATTGGATGTAAAACAATCACAAAATGTCAGAAAAAAGCCTTTCCGACTCGAATTTTTCTGAACATTTTTGGCGGTAAAAGTCCCATAGTTCCCTCAATTCTGCTCCGATTTCGCTGAAACTTTCATTAAAAGTTAGATAAGACTCTCCTCTTTCCAACAATGTACACTTCTTTGGCAATTGGTTGGAAATTGGATGTAAAACAATCACAAAATATCAGAAAAAAGCCTTTCCGACTCGAATTTTTCTGAACATTTTTGGCGGTAAAAGTCCCATAGTTCCCTCAATTCTGCTCCGATTTCGCTGAAACTTTCATTAAAAGTTAGATAAGACTCTCCTCTTTCCAACAATGTACACTTCTTTGGCAATTGGTTGGAAATTGGATGTAAAACAATCACAAAATGTCAGAAAAAAGCCTTTCCGACTCGAATTTTTCTGAACATTTTTGGCGGTAAAAGTCGCATAGTTCCCTCAATTCTGCTTCGATTTCGCTGAAACTTTCATTGAAAGTTAGATAAGACTCTCCTCTTTCCAACAATGTACATTTCTTTGGCAATTGGTTGGAAATTGGATGTAAAACAATCAGAAAATGTCACATAAAAGCCTCATTGACTCGAATTTTTTTGAAACTTTTTTTGGCGGTAAAAGTCCCATAGTTCCCTCAATTCTGCTCCGATTTCGCTGAAACTTTCATTGAAAGTTAGATAAGACTCTCCTCTTTCCAACAATGTACACTTCTTTGGCAATTGGTTGGAAATTGGATGTGAAACAATCACAAAATGTCAGAAAAAAGCCTTTCCGACTCGAATTTTTCTGAACATTTTTGGCGGTAAAAGTCCCATAGTTCCCTCAATTCTGCTCCGATTTCGCTGAAACTTTCATTAAAAGTTAGATAAAACTCTCCTCTTTCCAACAATGTACATTTCTTTGGCAATTGGTTGGAAATTGGATGTAAAACAATCAGAAAATGTCACATAAAAGCCTCATTGACTCGAATTTTTTTGAAACTTTTTTTGGCGGTAAAAGTCCCATAGTTCCCTCAATTCTGCTCCGATTTCGCTGAAATTTTCATTAGAAGTTAGATAAGACTCTTCTCTTTCCAACAATGTACACTTTTTTGGCAATTGGTTGGAAATTGGATGTGAAACAATCACAAAATGTCAGAAAAAAGCCTTTCCGACTCGAATTTTTCTGAACATTTTTGGCGGTAAAAGTCCCATAGTTCCCTCAATTCTGCTCCGATTTCGCTGAAACTTTCATTGAAAGTTAGATAAGACTCTTCTCTTTCCAACAATGTACACTTCTTTGGCAATTGGTTGGAAATTGGATGTAAAACAATCAGAAAATGTCACATAAAAGCCTCATTGACTCGAATTTTTTTGAAACTTTTTTTGGCGGTAAAAGTCCCATAGTTCCCTCAATTCTGCTCCGATTTCGCTGAAACTTTCATTAGAAGTTAGATAAGACTCTCCTCTTTCCAACAATGTACACTTCTTTGGCAATTGGTTGGAAATTGGATGTAAAACAATCACAAAATGTCAGAAAAAAGCCTTTCCGACTCGAATTTTTCTGAACATTTTTGGCGGTAAAAGTCGCAAAGTTCCCTCAATTCTGCTCCGATTTCGCTGAAACTTTCATTAAAAGTTAGATAAGATTCTCCTCTTTCCAAAAATGTACACTTCTTTGGCAATTGGTTGGAAATTGGATGTAAAACAATCACAAAATGTCAGAAAAAAGCCTTTCCGACTCGAATTTTTCTGAACATTTTTGGCGGTAAAAGTCCCATAGTTCCCTCAATTCTGCTCCGATTTCGCTGAAACTTTCATTAAAAGTTAGATAAGACTCTTCTCTTTCCAACAATGTACACTTCTTTGGCAATTGGTTGGAAATTGGATGTAAAACAATCAGAAAATGTCACATAAAAGCCTCATTGACTCGAATTTTTTTGAAACTTTTTTTGGCGGTAAAAGTCCCATAGTTCCCTCAATTCTGCTCCGATTTCGCTGAAACTTTCATTAAAAGTTAGATAAGACTCTCCTCTTTCCAACAATGTACACTTCTTTGGCAATTGGTTGGAAATTGGATGTAAAACAATCACAAAATGTCAGAAAAAACCCTTTCTGACTCGAATTTTTCTGAACATTTTTGGCGGTAAAAGTCGCATAGTTCCCTCAATTCTGCTCCGATTTCGCTGAAACTTTCATTAAAAGTTAGATAAGATTCTCCTCTTTCCAAAAATGTACACTTCTTTGGCAATTTGTTGGAAATTGGATGTAAAACAATCACAAAATGTCAGAAAAAAGCCTTTCTGACTCGAATTTTTCTGAACATTTTTGGCGGTAAAAGTCCCATAGTTCCCTGAATTCTGCTCCGATTTCGCTGAAACTTTCATTAAAAGTTAGATAAGACTCTTCTCTTTCCAACAATGTACACTTCTTTGGCAATTGGTTGGAAATTGGATGTAAAACAATCAGAAAATGTCACATAAAAGCCTCATTGACTCGAATTTTTTTGAAACTTTTTTTGGCGGTAAAAGTCCCATAGTTCCCTCAATTCTGCTCCGATTTCGCTGAAACTTTCATTAAAAGTTAGATAAGACTCTCCTCTTTCCAACAATGTACACTTCTTTGACAATTGGTTGGAAATTGGATGTAAAACAATCAGAAAATGTCACATAAAAGCCTCATTGACTCGAATTTTTTTGAAACTTTTTTTGGCGGTAAAAGTCCCATAGTTCCCTCAATTCTGCTCCGATTTCGCTGAAACTTTCATTGAAAGTTAGATAAGACTCTCCTCTTTCCAACAATGTACACTTCTTTGGCAATTGGTTGGAAATTGGATGTAAAACAATCAGAAAATGTCACATAAAAGCCTCATTGACTCGAATTTTTTTGAAACTTTTTTTGGCGGTAAAAGTCCCATAGTTCCCTCAATTCTGCTCCGATTTCGCTGAAACTTTCATTGAAAGTTAGATAAGACTCTCCTCTTTCCAACAATGTACACTTCTTTGGCAATTGGTTGGAAATTGGATGTAAAACAATCACAAAATATCAGAAAAAAGCCTTTCCGACTCGAATTTTTCTGAACATTTTTGGCGGTAAAAGTCGCATAGTTCCCTCAATTCTGCTCCGATTTCGCTGAAACTTTCATTAAAAGTTAGATAAGACTCTCCTCTTTCCAACAATGTACACTTCTTTGGCAATTGGTTGGAAATTGGATGTAAAACAATCAGAAAATGTCACATAAAAGCCTCATTGACTCGAATTTTTTTGAAACTTTTTTTGGCGGTAAAAGTCCCATAGTTCCCTCAATTCTGCTCCGATTTCGCTGAAACTTTCATTAAAAGTTAGATAAGACTCTCCTCTTTCCAACAATGTACACTTCTTTGGCAATTGGTTGGAAATTGGATGTAAAACAATCACAAAATGTCAGAAAAAAGCCTTTCCGACTCGAATTTTTCTGAACATTTTTGGCGGTAAAAGTCGCATAGTTCCCTCAATTCTGCTCCGATTTCGCTGAAACTTTCATTAAAAGTTAGATAAGACTCTCTTCTTTCCAACAATGTACACTTCTTTGGCAATTTGTTGGAAATTGGATGTAAAACAATCACAAAATGTCAGAAAAAAGCCTTTCCGACTCGAATTTTTCTGAACATTTTTGGCGGTAAAAGTCCCATAGTTCCCTCAATTCTGCTCCGATTTCGCTGAAATTTTCATTAGAAGTTAGATAAGACTCTTCTCTTTCCAACAATGTACACTTCTTTGGCAATTGGTTGGAAATTGGATGTAAAACAATCACAAAATATCAGAAAAAAGCCTTTCCGACTCGAATTTTTCTGAACATTTTTGGCGGTAAAAGTCCCATAGTTCCCTCAATTCTGCTCCGATTTCGCTGAAACTTTCATTAAAAGTTAGATAAGACTCTCCTCTTTCCAACAATGTACACTTCTTTGGCAATTGGTTGGAAATTGGATGTAAAACAATCACAAAATGTCAGAAAAAAGCCTTTCCGACTCGAATTTTTCTGAACATTTTTGGCGGTAAAAGTCGCATAGTTCCCTCAATTCTGCTTCGATTTCGCTGAAACTTTCATTGAAAGTTAGATAAGACTCTCCTCTTTCCAACATTGTACATTTCTTTGGCAATTGGTTGGAAATTGGATGTAAAACAATCAGAAAATGTCACATAAAAGCCTCATTGACTCGAATTTTTTTGAAACTTTTTTTGGCGGTAAAAGTCCCATAGTTCCCTCAATTCTGCTCCGATTTCGCTGAAACTTTCATTAGAAGTTAGATAAGACTCTCCTCTTTCCAACAATGTACACTTCTTTGGCAATTGGTTGGAAATTGGATGTGAAACAATCACAAAATGTCAGAAAAAAGCCTTTCCGACTCGAATTTTTCTGAACATTTTTGGCGGTAAAAGTCCCATAGTTCCCTCAATTCTGCTCCGATTTCGCTGAAACTTTCATTAAAAGTTAGATAAAACTCTCCTCTTTCCAACAATGTACATTTCTTTGGCAATTGGTTGGAAATTGGATGTAAAACAATCAGAAAATGTCACATAAAAGCCTCATTGACTCGAATTTTTTGAAACTTTTTTTGGCGGTAAAAGTCCCATAGTTCCCTCAATTCTGCTCCGATTTCGCTGAAACTTTCATTAAAAGTTAGATAAGACTCTTCTCTTTCCAACAATGTACACTTCTTTGGCAATTGGTTGGAAATTGGATGTAAAACAATCACAAAATATCAGAAAAAAGCCTTTCCGACTCGAATTTTTCTGAACATTTTTGGCGGTAAAAGTCCCATAGTTCCCTCAATTCTGCTCCGATTTCGCTGAAACTTTCATTAAAAGTTAGATAAGACTCTCCTCTTTCCAACAATGTACACTTCTTTGGCAATTGGTTGGAAATTGGATGTAAAACAATCACAAAATGTCAGAAAAAAGCCTTTCCGACTCGAATTTTTCTGAACATTTTTGGCGGTAAAAGTCGCATAGTTCCCTCAATTCTGCTTCGATTTCGCTGAAACTTTCATTGAAAGTTAGATAAGACTCTCCTCTTTCCAACAATGTACATTTCTTTGGCAATTGGTTGGAAATTGGATGTAAAACAATCAGAAAATGTCACATAAAAGCCTCATTGACTCGAATTTTTTTGAAACTTTTTTTGGCGGTAAAAGTCCCATAGTTCCCTCAATTCTGCTCCGATTTCGCTGAAACTTTCATTAGAAGTTAGATAAGACTCTCCTCTTTCCAACAATGTACACTTCTTTGGCAATTGGTTGGAAATTGGATGTGAAACAATCACAAAATGTCAGAAAAAAGCCTTTCCGACTCGAATTTTTCTGAACATTTTTGGCGGTAAAAGTCCCATAGTTCCCTCAATTCTGCTCCGATTTCGCTGAAACTTTCATTAAAAGTTAGATAAAACTCTCCTCTTTCCAACAATGTACATTTCTTTGGCAATTGGTTGGAAATTGGATGTAAAACAATCAGAAAATGTCACATAAAAGCCTCATTGACTCGAATTTTTTTGAAACTTTTTTTGGCGGTAAAAGTCCCATAGTTCCCTCAATTCTGCTCCGATTTCGCTGAAATTTTCATTAGAAGTTAGATAAGACTCTTCTCTTTCCAACAATGTACACTTTTTTGGCAATTGGTTGGAAATTGGATGTGAAACAATCACAAAATGTCAGAAAAAAGCCTTTCCGACTCGAATTTTTCTGAACATTTTTGGCGGTAAAAGTCCCATAGTTCCCTCAATTCTGCTCCGATTTCGCTGAAACTTTCATTGAAAGTTAGATAAGACTCTTCTCTTTCCAACAATGTACACTTCTTTGGCAATTGGTTGGAAATTGGATGTAAAACAATCAGAAAATGTCACATAAAAGCCTCATTGACTCGAATTTTTTTGAAACTTTTTTTGGCGGTAAAAGTCCCATAGTTCCCTCGATTCGCTGAAACTTTCATTAGAAGTTAGATAAGACTCTCCTCTTTCCAACAATGTACACTTCTTTGGCAATTGGTTGGAAATTGGATGTAAAACAATCACAAAATGTCAGAAAAAGCCTTTCCGACTCGAATTTTTCTGAACATTTTTGGCGGTAAAAGTCGCAAAGTTCCCTCAATTCTGCTCCGATTTCGCTGAAACTTTCATTAAAAGTTAGATAAGATTCTCCTCTTTCCAAAAATGTACACTTCTTTGGCAATTTGTTGGAAATTGGATGTAAAACAATCACAAAATGTCAGAAAAAAGCCTTTCCGACTCGAATTTTTTCTGAACATTTTTGGCGGTAAAAGTCCCATAGTTCCCTCAATTCTGCTCCGATTTCGCTGAAACTTTCATTAAAAGTTAGATAAGACTCTTCTCTTTCCAACAATGTACACTTCTTTGGCAATTGGTTGGAAATTGGATGTAAAACAATCAGAAAATGTCACATAAAAGCCTCATTGACTCGAATTTTTTTGAAACTTTTTTTGGCGGTAAAAGTCCCATAGTTCCCCTCAATTCTGCTCCGATTTCGCTGAAACTTTCATTAAAAGTTAGATAAGACTCTCCTCTTTCCAACAATGTACACTTCTTTGGCAATTGGTTGGAAATTGGATGTAAAACAATCACAAAATGTCAGAAAAAAACCCTTTCTGACTCGAATTTTTCTGAACATTTTTGGCGGTAAAAGTCGCATAGTTCCCTCAATTCTGCTCCGATTTCGCTGAAACTTTCATTAAAAGTTAGATAAGATTCTCCTCTTTCCAAAAATTGTACACTTCTTTGGCAATTTGTTGGAAATTGGATGTAAAACAATCACAAAATGTCAGAAAAAAGCCTTTCTGACTCGAATTTTTCTGAACATTTTTGGCGGTAAAAGTCCCATAGTTCCCTGAATTCTGCTCCGATTTCGCTGAAACTTTCATTAAAAGTTAGATAAGACTCTTCTCTTTCCAACAATGTACACTTCTTTGGCAATTGGTTGGAAATTGGATGTAAAACAATCACAAAATGTCAGAAAAAACCCTTTCTGACTCGAATTTTTCTGAACATTTTTGGCGGTAAAAGTCGCATAGTTCCCTCAATTCTGCTCCGATTTCGCTGAAACTTTCATTAAAAGTTAGATAAGATTCTCCTCTTTCCAAAATGTACACTTCTTTGGCAATTTGTTGGAAATTGGATGTAAAACAATCACAAAATGTCAGAAAAAAGCCTTTCTGACTCGAATTTTTTTGAAACTTTTTTTGGCGGTAAAAGTCCCATAGTTCCCTCAATTCTGCTCCGATTTCGCTGAAACTTTCATTAAAAGTTAGATAAGACTCTCCTCTTTCCAACAATGTACACTTCTTTGGCAATTGGTTGGAAATTGGATGTAAAACAATCACAAAATGTCAGAAAAAACCCTTTCTGACTCGAATTTTTCTGAACATTTTTGGCGGTAAAAGTCGCATAGTTCCCTCAATTCTGCTCCGATTTCGCTGAAACTTTCATTAAAAGTTAGATAAGATTCTCCTCTTTCCAAAAATGTACACTTCTTTGGCAATTTGTTGGAAATTGGATGTAAAACAATCACAAAATGTCAGAAAAAAGCCTTTCCGACTCGAATTTTTCTGAACATTTTTGGCGGTAAAAGTCGCATAGTTCCCCTCAATTCTGCTTCGATTTCGCTGAAACTTTCATTGAAAGTTAGATAAGACTCTCCTCTTTCCAACATTGTACATTTCTTTGGCAATTGGTTGGAAATTGGATGTAAAACAATCAGAAAATGTCACATAAAAGCCTCATTGACTCGAATTTTTTTGAAACTTTTTTTGGCGGTAAAAGTCCCATAGTTCCCTCAATTCTGCTCCGATTTCGCTGAAACTTTCATTAGAAGTTAGATAAGACTCTCCTCTTTCCAACAATGTACACTTCTTTGGCAATTGGTTGGAAATTGGATGTGAAACAATCACAAAATGTCAGAAAAAAGCCTTTCCGACTCGAATTTTTCTGAACATTTTTGGCGGTAAAAGTCCCATAGTTCCCTCAATTCTGCTCCGATTTCGCTGAAACTTTCATTAAAAGTTAGATAAAACTCTCCTCTTTCCAACAATGTACATTTTCTTTGGCAATTGGTTGGAAATTGGATGTAAAACAATCAGAAAATGTCACATAAAAGCCTCATTGACTCGAATTTTTTTGAAACTTTTTTTGGCGGTAAAAGTCCCATAGTTCCCTCAATTCTGCTCCGATTTCGCTGAAACTTTCATTAAAAGTTAGATAAGACTCTTCTCTTTCCAACAATGTACACTTCTTTGGCAATTGGTTGGAAATTGGATGTAAAACAATCACAAAATATCAGAAAAAAGCCTTTCCGACTCGAATTTTTCTGAACATTTTTGGCGGTAAAAGTCCCATAGTTCCCTCAATTCTGCTCCGATTTCGCTGAAACTTTCATTAAAAGTTAGATAAGACTCTCCTCTTTCCAACAATGTACACTTCTTTGGCAATTGGTTGGAAATTGGATGTAAAACAATCACAAAATGTCAGAAAAAAGCCTTTCCGACTCGAATTTTTCTGAACATTTTTGGCGGTAAAAGTCGCATAGTTCCCTCAATTCTGCTTCGATTTCGCTGAAACTTTCATTGAAAGTTAGATAAGACTCTCCTCTTTCCAACAATGTACATTTCTTTGGCAATTGGTTGGAAATTGGATGTAAAACAATCAGAAAATGTCACATAAAAGCCTCATTGACTCGAATTTTTTTGAAACTTTTTTTGGCGGTAAAAGTCCCATAGTTCCCTCAATTCTGCTCCGATTTCGCTGAAACTTTCATTAGAAGTTAGATAAGACTCTCCTCTTTCCAACAATGTACACTTCTTTGGCAATTGGTTGGAAATTGGATGTGAAACAATCACAAAATGTCAGAAAAAAGCCTTTCCGACTCGAATTTTTCTGAACATTTTTGGCGGTAAAAGTCCCATAGTTCCCTCAATTCTGCTCCGATTTCGCTGAAACTTTCATTAAAAGTTAGATAAAACTCTCCTCTTTCCAACAATGTACATTTCTTTGGCAATTGGTTGGAAATTGGATGTAAAACAATCAGAAAATGTCACATAAAAGCCTCATTGACTCGAATTTTTTTGAAACTTTTTTTGGCGGTAAAAGTCCCATAGTTCCCTCAATTCTGCTCCGATTTCGCTGAAATTTTCATTAGAAGTTAGATAAGACTCTTCTCTTTCCAACAATGTACACTTTTTTGGCAATTGGTTGGAAATTGGATGTGAAACAATCACAAAATGTCAGAAAAAAGCCTTTCCGACTCGAATTTTTCTGAACATTTTTGGCGGTAAAAGTCCCATAGTTCCCTCAATTCTGCTCCGATTTCGCTGAAACTTTCATTGAAAGTTAGATAAGACTCTTCTCTTTCCAACAATGTACACTTCTTTGGCAATTGGTTGGAAATTGGATGTAAAACAATCAGAAAATGTCACATAAAAGCCTCATTGACTCGAATTTTTTTGAAACTTTTTTTGGCGGTAAAAGTCCCATAGTTCCCTCAATTCTGCTCCGATTTCGCTGAAACTTTCATTAGAAGTTAGATAAGACTCCTCCTCTTTCAAACAATGTACACTTCTTTGGCAATTGGTTGGAAATTGGATGTAAAACAATCACAAAATGTCAGAAAAAAGCCTTTCCGACTCGAATTTTTCTGAACATTTTTGGCGGTAAAAGTCGCAAAGTTCCCTCAATTCTGCTCCGATTTCGCTGAAAACTTTCATTAAAAGTTAGATAAGATTCTCCTCTTTCCAAAAATGTACACTTCTTTGGCAATTTGTTGGAAATTGGATGTAAAACAATCACAAAATGTCAGAAAAAAGCCTTTCCGACTCGAATTTTTCTGAACATTTTTGCGGTAAAAGTCCCATAGTTCCCTCAATTCTGCTCCGATTTCGCTGAAACTTTCATTAAAAGTTAGATAAGACTCTTCTCTTTCCAACAATGTACACTTCTTTGGCAATTGGTTGGAAATTGGATGTAAAACAATCAGAAAATGTCACATAAAAGCCTCATTGACTCGAATTTTTTTGAAACTTTTTTTGGCGGTAAAAGTCCCATAGTTCCCTCAATTCTGCTCCGATTTCGCTGAAACTTTCATTAAAAGTTAGATAAGACTCTCCTCTTTCCAACAATGTACACTTCTTTGGCAATTGGTTGGAAATTGGATGTAAAACAATCACAAAATGTCAGAAAAAAACCCTTTCTGACTCGAATTTTTCTGAACATTTTTGGCGGTAAAAGTCGCATAGTTCCCTCAATTCTGCTCCGATTTCGCTGAAACTTTCATTAAAAGTTAGATAAGATTCTCCTCTTTCCAAAAATGTACACTTCTTTGGCAATTTGTTGGAAATTGGATGTAAAAACAATCACAAAATGTCAGAAAAAAGCCTTTCTGACTCGAATTTTTCTGAACATTTTTGGCGGTAAAAGTCCCATAGTTCCCTGAATTCTGCTCCGATTTCGCTGAAAACTTTCATTAAAAAGTTAGATAAGACTCTTCTCTTTCCAACAATGTACACTTCTTTGGCAATTGGTTGGAAATTGGATGTAAAACAATCAGAAAATGTCACATAAAAGCCTCATTGACTCGAATTTTTTTGAAACTTTTTTTGGCGGTAAAAGTCCCATAGTTCCCTCAATTCTGCTCCGATTTCGCTGAAACTTTCATTAAAAGTTAGATAAGACTCTCCTCTTTCCAACAATGTACACTTCTTTGACAATTGGTTGGAAATTGGATGTAAAACAATCAGAAAATGTCACATAAAAAGCCTCATTGACTCGAATTTTTTTGAAACTTTTTTTTGGCGGTAAAAGTCCCATAGTTCCCTCAATTCTGCTCCGATTTCGCTGAAACTTTCATTGAAAGTTAGATAAGACTCTCCTCTTTCCAACAATGTACACTTCTTTGGCAATTGGTTGGAAATTGGATGTAAAACAATCAGAAAATGTCACATAAAAGCCTCATTGACTCGAATTTTTTTGAAACTTTTTTTGGCGGTAAAAGTCCCATAGTTCCCTCAATTCTGCTCCGATTTCGCTGAAACTTTCATTGAAAGTTAGATAAGACTCTCCTCTTTCCAACAATGTACACTTCTTTGGCAATTGGTTGGAAATTGGATGTAAAACAATCACAAAATATCAGAAAAAAAGCCTTTCCGACTCGAATTTTTCTGAACATTTTTGGCGGTAAAAGTCGCATAGTTCCCTCAATTCTGCTCCGATTTCGCTGAAATTTTCATTAAAAGTTAGATAAGACTCTCCTCTTTCCAACAATGTACACTTCTTTGGCAATTGGTTGGAAATTGGATGTAAAACAATCAGAAAATGTCACATAAAAGCCTCATTGACTCGAATTTTTTTGAAACTTTTTTTGGCGGTAAAAGTCCCATAGTTCCCTCAATTCTGCTCCGATTTCGCTGAAACTTTCATTAAAAGTTAGATAAGACTCTCCTCTTTCCAACAATGTACACTTCTTTGGCAATTGGTTGGAAATTGGATGTAAAACAATCACAAAATGTCAGAAAAAAGCCTTTCCGACTCGAATTTTTCTGAACATTTTTGGCGGTAAAAGTCGCATAGTTCCCTCAATTCTGCTCCGATTTCGCTGAAACTTTCATTAAAAGTTAGATAAGACTCTCCTCTTTCCAACAATGTACACTTCTTTGGCAATTGGTTGGAAATTGGATGTGAAACAATCACAAAATGTCAGAAAAAAGCCTTTCCGACTCGAATTTTTCTGAACATTTTTGGCGGTAAAAGTCGCATAGTTCCCTCAATTCTGCTCCGATTTCGCTGAAACTTTCATTAAAAGTTAGATAAGACTCTCCTCTTTCCAACAATGTACACTTCTTTGGCAATTGGTTGGAAATTGGATGTAAAACAATCACAAAATGTCAGAAAAAAGCCTTTCCGACTCGAATTTTTCTGAACATTTTTGGCGGTAAAAGTCGCATAGTTCCCTCAATTCTGCTCCGATTTCGCTGAAACTTTCATTAAAAGTTAGATAAGACTCTCTTCTTTCCAACAATGTACACTTCTTTGGCAATTTGTTGGAAATTGGATGTAAAACAATCACAAAATGTCAGAAAAAAGCCTTTCTGACTCGAATTTTTCTGAACATTTTTGGCGGTAAAAGTCCCATAGTTCCCTCAATTCTGCTCCGATTTCGCTGAAACTTTCATTAAAAGTTAGATAAGACTCTCCTCTTTCCAACAATGTACACTTCTTTGGCAATTGGTTGGAAATTGGATGTAAAACAATCAGAAAATGTCACATAAAAGCCTCATTGACTCGAATTTTTTTGAAACTTTTTTTGGCGGTAAAAGTCCCATAGTTCCCTCAATTCTGCTCCGATTTCGCTGAAACTTTCATTAAAAGTTAGATAAGACTCTTCTCTTTCCAACAATGTACACTTCTTTGGCAATTGGTTGGAAATTGGATGTAAAACAATCACAAAATGTCAGAAAAAAGCCTTTCTGACTCGAATTTTTCTGAACATTTTTGGCGGTAAAAGTCCCATAGTTCCCTCAATTCTGCTCCGATTTCGCTGAAACTTTCATTGAAAGTTAGATAAGACTCTCCTCTTTCCAACAATGTACACTTCTTTGGCAATTGGTTGGAAATTGGATGTAAAACAATCACAAAATGTCAGAAAAAAGCCTTTCTGACTCGAATTTTTCTGAACATTTTTGGCGGTAAAAGTCGCATAGTTCCCTCAATTCTGCTCCGATTTCGCTGAAACTTTCATTAGAAGTTAGATAAGATTCTCCTCTTTCCAAAAATGTACACTTCTTTGGCAATTTGTTGGAAATTGGATGTAAAACAATCACAAAATGTCAGAAAAAAGCCTTTCTGACTCGAATTTTTCTGAACATTTTTGGCGGTAAAAGTCCCATAGTTCCCTCAATTCTGCTCCGATTTCGCTGAAACTTTCATTAAAAGTTAGATAAGACTCTTCTCTTTCCAACAATGTACACTTCTTTGGCAATTGGTTGGAAATTGGATGTAAAACAATCAGAAAATGTCACATAAAAGCCTCATTGACTCGAATTTTTTTGAAACTTTTTTTGGCGGTAAAAGTCCCATAGTTCCCTCAATTCTGCTCCGATTTCGCTGAAACTTTCATTAAAAGTTAGATAAGACTCTCCTCTTTCCAACAATGTACACTTCTTTGACAATTGGTTGGAAATTGGATGTAAAACAATCAGAAAATGTCACATAAAAGCCTCATTGACTCGAATTTTTTTGAAACTTTTTTTGGCGGTAAAAGTCCCATAGTTCCCTCAATTCTGCTCCGATTTCGCTGAAACTTTCATTGAAAGTTAGATAAGACTCTCCTCTTTCCAACAATGTACACTTCTTTGGCAATTGGTTGGAAATTGGATGTAAAACAATCAGAAAATGTCACATAAAAGCCTCATTGACTCGAATTTTTTTGAAACTTTTTTTGGCGGTAAAAGTCCCATAGTTCCCTCAATTCTGCTCCGATTTCGCTGAAACTTTCATTGAAAGTTAGATAAGACTCTCCTCTTTCCAACAATGTACACTTCTTTGGCAATTGGTTAGAAATTGGATGTAAAACAATCACAAAATATCAGAAAAAAGCCTTTCCGACTCGAATTTTTCTGAACATTTTTGGCGGTAAAAGTCGCATAGTTCCCTCAATTCTGCTCCGATTTCGCTGAAACTTTCATTAAAAGTTAGATAAGACTCTCCTCTTTCCAACAATGTACACTTCTTTGGCAATTGGTTGGAAATTGGATGTAAAACAATCAGAAAATGTCACATAAAAGCCTCATTGACTCGAATTTTTTTGAAACTTTTTTTGGCGGTAAAAGTCCCATAGTTCCCTCAATTCTGCTCCGATTTCGCTGAAACTTTCATTGAAAGTTAGATAAGACTCTCCTCTTTCCAACAATGTACACTTCTTTGGCAATTGGTTGGAAATTGGATGTAAAACAATCACAAAATATCAGAAAAAAGCCTTTCCGACTCGAATTTTTCTGAACATTTTTGGCGGTAAAAGTCGCATAGTTCCCTCAATTCTGCTCCGATTTCGCTGAAACTTTCATTAAAAGTTAGATAAGACTCTCCTCTTTCCAACAATGTACACTTCTTTGGCAATTGGTTGGAAATTGGATGTAAAACAATCACAAAATGTCAGAAAAAAGCCTTTCCGACTCGAATTTTTCTGAACATTTTTGGCGGTAAAAGTCGCATAGTTCCCTCAATTCTGCTCCGATTTCGCTGAAACTTTCATTAAAAGTTAGATAAGACTCTCTTCTTTCCAACAATGTACACTTCTTTGGCAATTTGTTGGAAATTGGATGTAAAACAATCACAAAATGTCAGAAAAAAGCCTTTCTGACTCGAATTTTTCTGAACATTTTTGGCGGTAAAAGTCCCATAGTTCCCTCAATTCTGCTCCGATTTCGCTGAAACTTTCATTGAAAGTTAGATAAGACTCTCCTCTTTCCAACAATGTACACTTCTTTGGCAATTGGTTGGAAATTGGATGTAAAACAATCAGAAAATGTCACATAAAAGCCTCATTGACTCGAATTTTTTTGAAACTTTTTTTGGCGGTAAAAGTCCCATAGTTCCCTCAATTCTGCTCCGATTTCGCTGAAACTTTCATTAAAAGTTAGATAAGACTCTCCTCTTTCCAACAATGTACACTTCTTTGGCAATTTGTTGGAAATTGGATGTAAAACAATCACAAAATGTCAGAAAAAAGCCTTTCTGACTCGAATTTTTCTGAACATTTTTGGCGGTAAAAGTCCCATAGTTCCCTCAATTCTGCTCCGATTTCGCTGAAACTTTCATTAAAAGTTAGATAAGACTCTCCTCTTTCCAACAATGTACACTTCTTTGGCAATTTGTTGGAAATTGGATGTAAAACAATCAGAAAATGTCACATAAAAGCCTCATTGACTCGAATTTTTTCGAAACTTTTTTTGGCGGTAAAAGTCCCATAGTTCCCTCAATTCTGCTCCGATTTCGCTGAAACTTTCATTAAAAGTTAGATAAGACTCTCCTCTTTCCAACAATGTACACTTCTTTGGCAATTTGTTGGAAATTGGATGTAAAACAATCACAAAATGTCAGAAAAAAGCCTTTCCGACTCGAATTTTTCTGAACATTTTTGGCGGTAAAAGTCCCATAGTTCCCTCAATTCTGCTCCGATTTCGCTGAAACTTTCATTAAAAGTTAGATAAGACTCTCCTCTTTCCAACAATGTACACTTCTTTGGCAATTGGTTGGAAATTGGATGTAAAACAATCAGAAAATGTCACATAAAAGCCTCATTGACTCGAATTTTTTTGAAACTTTTTTTGGCGGTAAAAGTCCCATAGTTCCCTCAATTCTGCTCCGATTTCGCTGAAACTTTCATTAAAAGTTAGATAAGACTCTTCTCTTTCCAACAATGTACACTTCTTTGGCAATTGGTTGGAAATTGGATGTAAAACAATCACAAAATGTCAGAAAAAAGCGTTTCTGACTCGAATTTTTCTGAACATTTTTGGCGGTAAAAGTCCCATAGTTCCCTCAATTCTGCTCCGATTTCGCTGAAACTTTCATTGAAAGTTAGATAAGACTCTCCTCTTTCCAACAATGTACACTTCTTTGGCAATTGGTTGGAAATTGGATGTAAAACAATCAGAAAATGTCACATAAAAGCCTCATTGACTCGAATTTTTTTGAAACTTTTTTTGGCGGTAAAAGTCCCATAGTTCCCTCAATTCTGCTCCGATTTCGCTGAAACTTTCATTAAAAGTTAGATAAGACTCTCCTCTTTCCAACAATGTACACTTCTTTGGCAATTGGTTGGAAATTGGATGTAAAACAATCACAAAATGTCAGAAAAAAGCCTTTCTGACTCGAATTTTTCTGAACATTTTTGGCGGTAAAAGTCCCATAGTTCCCTGAATTCTGCTCCGATTTCGCTGAAACTTTCATTAAAAGTTAGATAAGACTCTTCTCTTTCCAACAATGTACACTTCTTTGGCAATTGGTTGGAAATTGGATGTAAAACAATCAGAAAATGTCACATAAAAGCCTCATTGACTCGAATTTTTTTGAAACTTTTTTTGGCGGTAAAAGTCCCATAGTTCCCTCAATTCTGCTCCGATTTCGCTGAAACTTTCATTGAAAGTTAGATAAGACTCTCCTTTTTCCAACAATGTACACTTCTTTGGCAATTGGTTGGAAATTGGATGTAAAACAATCACAAAATGTCAGAAAAAAGCCTTTCTGACTCGAATTTTTCTGAACATTTTTGGCGGTAAAAGTCGCATAGTTCCCTCAATTCTGCTCCGATTTCGCTGAAACTTTCATTAGAAGTTAGATAAGATTCTCCTCTTTCCAAAAATGTACACTTCTTTGGCAATTTGTTGGAAATTGGATGTAAAACAATCACAAAATGTCAGAAAAAAGCCTTTCTGACTCGAATTTTTCTGAACATTTTTGGCGGTAAAAGTCCCATAGTTCCCTGAATTCTGCTCCGATTTCGCTGAAACTTTCATTAAAAGTTAGATAAGACTCTTCTCTTTCCAACAATGTACACTTCTTTGGCAATTGGTTGGAAATTGGATGTAAAACAATCAGAAAATGTCACATAAAAGCCTCATTGACTCGAATTTTTTTGAAACTTTTTTTGGCGGTAAAAGTCCCATAGTTCCCTCAATTCTGCTCCGATTTCGCTGAAACTTTCATTAAAAGTTAGATAAGACTCTCCTCTTTCCAACAATGTACACTTCTTTGACAATTGGTTGGAAATTGGATGTAAAACAATCAGAAAATGTCACATAAAAGCCTCATTGACTCGAATTTTTTTGAAACTTTTTTTGGCGGTAAAAGTCCCATAGTTCCCTCAATTCTGCTCCGATTTCGCTGAAACTTTCATTGAAAGTTAGATAAGACTCTCCTCTTTCCAACAATGTACACTTCTTTGGCAATTGGTTGGAAATTGGATGTAAAACAATCAGAAAATGTCACATAAAAGCTTCATTGACTCGAATTTTTTTGAAACTTTTTTTGGCGGTAAAAGTCCCATAGTTCCCTCAATTCTGCTCCGATTTCGCTGAAACTTTCATTGAAAGTTAGATAAGACTCTCCTCTTTCCAACAATGTACACTTCTTTGGCAATTGGTTAGAAATTGGATGTAAAACAATCACAAAATATCAGAAAAAAGCCTTTCCGACTCGAATTTTTCTGAACATTTTTGGCGGTAAAAGTCGCATAGTTCCCTCAATTCTGCTCCGATTTCGCTGAAACTTTCATTAAAAGTTAGATAAGACTCTCCTCTTTCCAACAATGTACACTTCTTTGGCAATTGGTTGGAAATTGGATGTAAAACAATCAGAAAATGTCACATAAAAGCCTCATTGACTCGAATTTTTTTGAAACTTTTTTTGGCGGTAAAAGTCCCATAGTTCCCTCAATTCTGCTCCGATTTCGCTGAAACTTTCATTAAAAGTTAGATAAGACTCTCCTCTTTCCAACAATGTACACTTCTTTGGCAATTGGTTGGAAATTGGATGTAAAACAATCACAAAATGTCAGAAAAAAAGCCTTTCTGACTCGAATTTTTCTGAACATTTTTGGCGGTAAAAGTCGCATAGTTCCCTCAATTCTGCTCCGATTTCGCTGAAACTTTCATTAGAAGTTAGATAAGATTCTCCTCTTTCCAAAAATGTACACTTCTTTGGCAATTTGTTGGAAATTGGATGTAAAACAATCACAAAATGTCAGAAAAAAGCCTTTCTGACTCGAATTTTTCTGAACATTTTTGGCGGTAAAAGTCCCATAGTTCCCTCAATTCTGCTCCGATTTCGCTGAAACTTTCATTAAAAGTTAGATAAGACTCTTCTCTTTCCAACAATGTACACTTCTTTGGCAATTGGTTGGAAATTGGATGTAAAACAATCAGAAAATGTCACATAAAAGCCTCATTGACTCGAATTTTTTTGAAACTTTTTTTGGCGGTAAAAGTCCCATAGTTCCCTCAATTCTGCTCCGATTTCGCTGAAACTTTCATTAAAAGTTAGATAAGACTCTCCTCTTTCCAACAATGTACACTTCTTTGACAATTGGTTGGAAATTGGATGTAAAACAATCAGAAAATGTCACATAAAAGCCTCATTGACTCGAATTTTTTTGAAACTTTTTTTGGCGGTAAAAGTCCCATAGTTCCCTCAATTCTGCTCCGATTTCGCTGAAACTTTCATTGAAAGTTAGATAAGACTCTCCTCTTTCCAACAATGTACACTTCTTTGGCAATTGGTTGGAAATTGGATGTAAAACAATCAGAAAATGTCACATAAAAGCCTCATTGACTCGAATTTTTTTGAAACTTTTTTTGGCGGTAAAAGTCCCATAGTTCCCTCAATTCTGCTCCGATTTCGCTGAAACTTTCATTAAAAGTTAGATAAGACTCTCCTCTTTCCAACAATGTACACTTCTTTGGCAATTGGTTGGAAATTGGATGTAAAACAATCAGAAAATGTCACATAAAAGCCTCATTGACTCGAATTTTTTTGAAACTTTTTTTGGCGGTAAAAGTCCCATAGTTCCCTCAATTCTGCTCCGATTTCGCTGAAACTTTCATTGAAAGTTAGATAAGACTCTCCTCTTTCCAACAATGTACACTTCTTTGGCAATTGGTTAGAAATTGGATGTAAAACAATCACAAAATATCAGAAAAAAAGCCTTTCCGACTCGAATTTTTCTGAACATTTTTGGCGGTAAAAGTCGCATAGTTCCCTCAATTCTGCTCCGATTTCGCTGAAACTTTCATTAAAAGTTAGATAAGACTCTCCTCTTTCCAACAATGTACACTTCTTTGGCAATTGGTTGGAAATTGGATGTAAAACAATCAGAAAATGTCACATAAAAGCCTCATTGACTCGAATTTTTTTGAAACTTTTTTTGGCGGTAAAAGTCCCATAGTTCCCTCAATTCTGCTCCGATTTCGCTGAAACTTTCATTGAAAGTTAGATAAGACTCTCCTCTTTCCAACAATGTACACTTCTTTGGCAATTGGTTGGAAATTGGATGTAAAACAATCACAAAATGTCAGAAAAAAGCCTTTCCGACTCGAATTTTTCTGAACATTTTTGGCGGTAAAAGTCCCATAGTTCC
>NW_026562236.1:2500-5000 GCF_027943255.1 Anastrepha obliqua
ATAATTCTTTTTATTCTTTTTCATTCAATTTGTGATCCATCAATTATATCATATTAAATATAATATATGATGGTACATTTTGTAATGTTTTTTCTTATTTTTTTCTTTTAAAAACCTTTAAACATGAAAATAAAAAGTTGTACTTATTATTCATTTGATTGAATGATAAGTTAATTTGTTCACAATAACAAAAGTGGTATATATTTATTATATTATTATATATATACATAAAATGATTAAAAAAATACAAAATAATTGAATCATAATAAATACCACCACTGTATTATTGTTGAACTAAGACATTCGCAACTTAATAAAAATGTTTAGAGTTAAATATATTTGATATATATTATTGAAAGAAAATCAATTTATATATTATTAATATTATTTAATTTTACTCTTTCAATTAATATATGCAAAAAAAAATTGACATTTGTTATAAATAAAAATAAATAAAAAAATACTCTAAGCGGTGGATCACTTGGCTCATGGGTCGATGAAGAACGCAGCAAACTGTGCGTCATCGTGTGAACTGCAGGACACATGAACATCGACATTTTGAACGCATATCGCAGTCCATGCTGTTATGTACATTAAATTCAATTTTAAAGTACTGCTTGGACTACATATGGTTGAGGGTTGTAAGACTATGCTAAATAAGTTGCTTATTCTTTTATAAAAATAATTGAATTTAAGCAAATGTGTATATTATTGGATTTTAAATAATTCATAATATTAATAGCAAAAAAAATAAAGATATATAATGAATTTTATTTATTATATATTCTTTAAAAAAAAAATCCTCTCAAATAAAATGAAATGATGAAAATATTGAATCTAAGTATTCTTTACAAAAAATTTTCATATTATTTATATATATATATATAAAATAATAATTTATATATGTAATTAAAAGGAGGAATGTCTAGCATAAAAATTAAATTTTTTATTCTAGGATTGCCTCATTTTACATTATTATTATTTTTATATATTTACAATATATAAAAGGAGAAAAGAAAAATAGAGATGAAAAGATGATATAATTTTTTTTATTAAATTGTGAGAAGATAAAAAAAGAATATTAAAACAACCTCAACTCATATGGGATTACCCCCTGAATTTAAGCATATTAATGAGGGGAGGAAAAGAAACTAACAAGGATTTTCTTAGTAGCGGCGAGCGAAAAGAAAATAGTTCAGCACTAAGTCACTTTGTCTATATGTCAAATGTGAGATGCAGTGTATGGAATATCTTAATATCTAGTATGAGAAATTAACGATTTAAGTCCTTCTTAAATGAGGCCATTTACCCATAGAGGGTGCCAGGCCCGTATAACGTTAATGATTACTAGAAAGATATTTCCAAAGAGTCGTGTTGCTTGATAGTGCAGCACTAAGTGGGTGGTAAACTCCATCTAAAACTAAATATAACCATGAGACCGATAGTAAACAAGTACCGTGAGGGAAAGTTGAAAAGAACTCTGAATAGAGAGTTAAATAGTACGTGAAACTGCTTAGAGGTTAAGCCCGATGAACCTGAATATCCATTATGAAAAATTCATCATTAAATAATTAAAAAAATAATGTGCATTTTTTTCATATAAGGACATTGTAATCTATTAACATAATAAAGTATTTATCAAAAGAATCATTGGTGATATTAAGTTTATTTAAATTAATTTGCTTTTTAAGCATATTAACATAAAATAAATACTAATGATTTGATAAAGTGTTGATAGATTTTATTATATATAATGCTAAAATTCATTTTTTGAATTTTACAAAAAATTTAATATCTATGATATTAATATTTATTTGTATGCATTTATATGATTAACAATGCGAAAGATTCAGGATACCTTCGGGACCCGTCTTGAAACACGGACCAAGGAGTCTAACATATGTGCAAGTCATTGAGTTATATTAAACTTAATGGCATAATTAACTTAACTTAAATATAATGGGATTAATTTTTAGTCTATTTTTTAATAAATAGTCAATTAATTCAATCCCGGGGCGTTCCATATAGTTATGTATAATGATAATTTATTATTATTTATACCTCTAACTGGAGCGTACCTTGAGCATATATGCTGTGACCCGAAAGATGGTGAACTATACTTGATCAGGTTGAAGTCAGGGGAAACCCTGATGGAAGACCGAAACAGTTCTGACGTGCAAATCGATTGTCAGAATTGAGTATAGGGGCGAAAGACCAATCGAACCATCTAGTAGCTGGTTCCCTCCGAAGTTTCCCTCAGGATAGCTGGTGCATTTAAAAATTATATAAAATAATCTTATCTGGTAAAGCGAATGATTAGAGGCCTTAGGGTCGAAACGATTTTAACCTATTCTCAAACTTTAAATGGGTAAGAACCTCACCTTTCTTGATATGAAGGTTGAGGTTATGATATAATGTGCCCAGTGGGCCACTTTTGGTAAGCAGAACTGGCGCTGTGGGATGAACCAAACGTAATGTTACGGTGCCTAAATTAACAACT
>NW_026562236.1:20000-22500 GCF_027943255.1 Anastrepha obliqua
CTGAAATGTATTGAAATGAATTTTTCCCATACATTTTTGACAATGTGAGGTGTGCATGGCAAAAAACACTCACGGTGAAGGCATGTGATATAATATGAAAATATCAAAAGTTAACTAACCAATGATATTGAAGCATATAAATCGAATCATAACTATATGAAACTCGAATTTAAGCCATATTAAACTGGTAATATTGTGATTTTATGCCTGGTTTTCCATACGTTAGTTTAAATAAAGAGTTATGGAATATAACCTTGGCATATTGGCACTAAAATATATAATAAAGACATTTCAAATCAAACTGAAATGTATTGAAATGAATTTTTCCCATACATTTTTGACAATGTGAGGTGTGCATGGCAAAAAACACTCACGGTGAAGGCATGTGATATAATATGAAAATATCAAAAGTTAACTAACCAATGATATTGAAGCATATAAATCGAATCATAACTATATGAAACTCGAATTTAAGCCATATTAAACTGGTAATATTGTGATTTTATGCCTGGTTTTTTCCATACGTTAGTTTAAATAGAAAAAATTTTCGAATATATATACATATATGAAGAATTCATATTAGCTATACTAACATGTTATGGAATATAACCTTGGCATATTGGCACTAAAATATATAATAAAGACATTTCAAATCAAACTGAAATGTATTGAAATGAATTTTCCCCATACATTTTTGACAATGTGAGGTGTGCATGGCAAAAAACACCACGGTGAAGGCATGTGAAATGATATGAAAATATCAAAAGTTAACTAACCAATGATATTGAAACATATAAATCGAATCATAACTATATGAAACTCGAATTTAAGCCATATTAAACTGGTAATATTGTGATTTTATGCCTGGTTTTCCATACGTTAGTTTAAATAGAAAGTTATGGAATATAACCTTGGCATATTGGCACTAAAATATATAATAAAGACATTTCAAATCAAACTGAAATGTATTGAAATGAATTTTTCCCATACATTTTTGACAATGTGAGGTGTGCATGGCAAAAAACACTCACGGTGAAGGCATGTGATATAATATGAAAATATCAAAAGTTAACTAACCAATGATATTGAAGCATATAAATCGAATCATAACTATATGAAACTCGAATTTAAGCCATATTAAACTGGTAATATTGTGATTTTATGCCTGGTTTTCCATACGTTAGTTTAAATAAAGAGTTATGGAATATAACCTTGGCATATTGGCACTAAAATATATAATAAAGACATTTCAAATCAAACTGAAATGTATTGAAATGAATTTTTCCCATACATTTTTGACAATGTGAGGTGTGCATGGCAAAAAACACTCACGGTGAAGGCATGTGATATAATATGAAAATATCAAAAGTTAACTAACCAATGATATTGAAGCATATAAATCGAATCATAACTATATGAAACTCGAATTTGAGCCATATTAAACTGGTAATATTGTGATTTTATGCCTGGTTTTCCATACGTTAGTTTAAATAGAAAAAAATTCTCGAATATATATACATATATGAAGAATCTATATTCTATACTAACATTTTATGGAATATAACCTTGGCATATTGCCATTAAAATATATAATAAAGACATTTCAAGTCAAACTGAAATGTATTGAAATGAATTTTTCCCATACATTTTTGACAATGTGAGGTGTGCATGGCAAAAAACACTCACGGTGAAGGCATGTGAAATATAATATGAAAATATCAAAAGTTAACTAACCAATGATATTGAAGCATATAAATCGAATCATAACTATATGAAACTCGAATTTAAGCCATATTAAACTGTTAATATTGTGATTTTATGCCTGGTTTTCCATACGTTAGTTTAAATAAAGAGTTATGGAATATAACCTTGGCATATTGGCACTAAAATATATAATAAAGACATTTCAAATCAAACTGAAATGTATTGAAATGAATTTTTCCCATACATTTTTGACAATGTGAGGTGTGCATGGCAAAAAACACTCACGGTGAAGGCATGTGATATAATATGAAAATATCAAAAGTTAACTAACCAATGATATTGAAGCATATAAATCGAATCATAACTATATGAAACTCGAATTTAAGCCATATTAAACTGGTAATATTGTGATTTTATGCCTGGTTTTCCATACGTTAGTTTAAATAAAGAGTTATGGAATATAACCTTGGCATATTGGCACTAAAATATATAATAAAGACATTTCAAATCAAACTGAAATGTATTGAAATGAATTTTTCCCATACATTTTTGACAATGTGAGGTGTGCATGGCAAAAAACACTCACGGTGAAGGCATGTGATATAATATGAAAATATCAAAAGTTAACTAACCAATGATATTGAAGCATATAAATCGAATCATAACTATATGAAACTCGAATTTGAGCCATATTAAACTGGTAATATTGTGATTTTATGCCTGGTTTTCCATACGTTAGTTTAAATAGAAAAAAATTCTCGAATATATATACATATATGAAGAATCTATATTCTAT
>NW_026562236.1:32500-35000 GCF_027943255.1 Anastrepha obliqua
TAATAAAGACATTTCAAATCAAACTGAAATGTATTGAAATGAATTTTTCCCATACATTTTTGACAATGTGAGGTGTGCATGGCAAAAAACACTCACGGTGAAGGCATGTGATATAATATGAAAATATCAAAAGTTAACTAACCAATGATATTGAAGCATATAAATCGAATCATAACTATATGAAACTCGAATTTAAGCCATATTAAACTGGTAATATTGTGATTTTATGCCTGGTTTTCCATACGTTAGTTTAAATAAAGAGTTATGGAATATAACCTTGGCATATTGGCACTAAAATATATAATAAAGACATTTCAAATCAAACTGAAATGTATTGAAATGAATTTTTCCCATACATTTTTGACAATGTGAGGTGTGCATGGCAAAAAACACTCACGGTGAAGGCATGTGATATAATATGAAAATATCAAAAGTTAACTAACCAATGATATTGAAGCATATAAATCGAATCATAACTATATGAAACTCGAATTTAAGCCATATTAAACTGGTAATATTGTGATTTTATGCCTGGTTTTTTCCATACGTTAGTTTAAATAGAAAAAATTTTCGAATATATATACATATATGAAGAATTCATATTAGCTATACTAACATGTTATGGAATATAACCTTGGCATATTGGCACTAAAATATATAATAAAGACATTTCAAATCAAACTGAAATGTATTGAAATGAATTTTCCCCATACATTTTTGACAATGTGAGGTGTGCATGGCAAAAAACACCACGGTGAAGGCATGTGAAATGATATGAAAATATCAAAAGTTAACTAACCAATGATATTGAAACATATAAATCGAATCATAACTATATGAAACTCGAATTTAAGCCATATTAAACTGGTAATATTGTGATTTTATGCCTGGTTTTCCATACGTTAGTTTAAATAGAAAGTTATGGAATATAACCTTGGCATATTGGCACTAAAATATATAATAAAGACATTTCAAATCAAACTGAAATGTATTGAAATGAATTTTTCCCATACATTTTTGACAATGTGAGGTGTGCATGGCAAAAAACACTCACGGTGAAGGCATGTGATATAATATGAAAATATCAAAAGTTAACTAACCAATGATATTGAAGCATATAAATCGAATCATAACTATATGAAACTCGAATTTAAGCCATATTAAACTGGTAATATTGTGATTTTATGCCTGGTTTTCCATACGTTAGTTTAAATAAAGAGTTATGGAATATAACCTTGGCATATTGGCACTAAAATATATAATAAAGACATTTCAAATCAAACTGAAATGTATTGAAATGAATTTTTCCCATACATTTTTGACAATGTGAGGTGTGCATGGCAAAAAACACTCACGGTGAAGGCATGTGATATAATATGAAAATATCAAAAGTTAACTAACCAATGATATTGAAGCATATAAATCGAATCATAACTATATGAAACTCGAATTTGAGCCATATTAAACTGGTAATATTGTGATTTTATGCCTGGTTTTCCATACGTTAGTTTAAATAGAAAAAAATTCTCGAATATATATACATATATGAAGAATCTATATTCTATACTAACATTTTATGGAATATAACCTTGGCATATTGCCATTAAAATATATAATAAAGACATTTCAAGTCAAACTGAAATGTATTGAAATGAATTTTTCCCATACATTTTTGACAATGTGAGGTGTGCATGGCAAAAAACACTCACGGTGAAGGCATGTGAAATATAATATGAAAATATCAAAAGTTAACTAACCAATGATATTGAAGCATATAAATCGAATCATAACTATATGAAACTCGAATTTAAGCCATATTAAACTGTTAATATTGTGATTTTATGCCTGGTTTTCCATACGTTAGTTTAAATAAAGAGTTATGGAATATAACCTTGGCATATTGGCACTAAAATATATAATAAAGACATTTCAAATCAAACTGAAATGTATTGAAATGAATTTTTCCCATACATTTTTGACAATGTGAGGTGTGCATGGCAAAAAACACTCACGGTGAAGGCATGTGATATAATATGAAAATATCAAAAGTTAACTAACCAATGATATTGAAGCATATAAATCGAATCATAACTATATGAAACTCGAATTTGAGCCATATTAAACTGGTAATATTGTGATTTTATGCCTGGTTTTCCATACGTTAGTTTAAATAAAGAGTTATGGAATATAACCTTGGCATATTGGCACTAAAATATATAATAAAGACATTTCAAATCAAACTGAAATGTATTGAAATGAATTTTTCCCATACATTTTTGACAATGTGAGGTGTGCATGGCAAAAAACACTCACGGTGAAGGCATGTGATATAATATGAAAATATCAAAAGTTAACTAACCAATGATATTGAAGCATATAAATCGAATCATAACTATATGAAACTCGAATTTGAGCCATATTAAACTGGTAATATTATGATTTTATTCCTGGTTTTCCATACGTTAGTTTAAATAGAAAAAATTTTCGAATATATATACAT
>NW_026562236.1:37500-45000 GCF_027943255.1 Anastrepha obliqua
ACGTGATCACTGTGACGCCTCGTGTGTCACGGTTGTTTCGCAAAAGTTGACCGAACTTGATTATTTAGAGGAAGTAAAAGTCGTAACAAGGTTTCCGTAGGTGAACCTGCGGAAGGATCATTATTGTGTTCCATATCCGTAAGAAAAACAAACAAACAAACAAACAAACAAACAAACAGACAAGCAAACAAACGAACAAAAAGAAAAAAAAAAAAAAAAAAAAAAAGAAAAAAAAAAAAAAATTTATATAATTATTTTGAATCCATAATTCTTTTTATTCTTTTTCATTCAATTTGTGATCCATCAATTATATCATATTAAATATAATATATGATGGTACATTTTGTAATGTTTTTTCTTATTTTTTTCTTTTAAAAACCTTTAAACATGAAAATAAAAAGTTGTACTTATTATTCATTTGATTGAATGATAAGTTAATTTGTTCACAATAACAAAAGTGGTATATATTTATTATATTATTATATATATACATAAAATGATTAAAAAAATACAAAATAATTGAATCATAATAAATACCACCACTGTATTATTGTTGAACTAAGACATTCGCAACTTAATAAAAATGTTTAGAGTTAAATATATTTGATATATATTATTGAAAGAAAATCAATTTATATATTATTAATATTATTTAATTTTACTCTTTCAATTAATATATGCAAAAAAAAATTGACATTTGTTATAAATAAAAATAAATAAAAAAATACTCTAAGCGGTGGATCACTTGGCTCATGGGTCGATGAAGAACGCAGCAAACTGTGCGTCATCGTGTGAACTGCAGGACACATGAACATCGACATTTTGAACGCATATCGCAGTCCATGCTGTTATGTACATTAAATTCAATTTTAAAGTACTGCTTGGACTACATATGGTTGAGGGTTGTAAGACTATGCTAAATAAGTTGCTTATTCTTTTATAAAAATAATTGAATTTAAGCAAATGTGTATATTATTGGATTTTAAATAATTCATAATATTAATAGCAAAAAAAATAAAGATATATAATGAATTTTATTTATTATATATTCTTTAAAAAAAAAATCCTCTCAAATAAAATGAAATGATGAAAATATTGAATCTAAGTATTCTTTACAAAAAATTTTCATATTATTTATATATATATATATAAAATAATAATTTATATATGTAATTAAAAGGAGGAATGTCTAGCATAAAAATTAAATTTTTTATTCTAGGATTGCCTCATTTTACATTATTATTATTTTTATATATTTACAATATATAAAAGGAGAAAAGAAAAATAGAGATGAAAAGATGATATAATTTTTTTTATTAAATTGTGAGAAGATAAAAAAAGAATATTAAAACAACCTCAACTCATATGGGATTACCCCCTGAATTTAAGCATATTAATGAGGGGAGGAAAAGAAACTAACAAGGATTTTCTTAGTAGCGGCGAGCGAAAAGAAAATAGTTCAGCACTAAGTCACTTTGTCTATATGTCAAATGTGAGATGCAGTGTATGGAATATCTTAATATCTAGTATGAGAAATTAACGATTTAAGTCCTTCTTAAATGAGGCCATTTACCCATAGAGGGTGCCAGGCCCGTATAACGTTAATGATTACTAGAAAGATATTTCCAAAGAGTCGTGTTGCTTGATAGTGCAGCACTAAGTGGGTGGTAAACTCCATCTAAAACTAAATATAACCATGAGACCGATAGTAAACAAGTACCGTGAGGGAAAGTTGAAAAGAACTCTGAATAGAGAGTTAAATAGTACGTGAAACTGCTTAGAGGTTAAGCCCGATGAACCTGAATATCCATTATGAAAAATTCATCATTAAATAATTAAAAAAATAATGTGCATTTTTTTCATATAAGGACATTGTAATCTATTAACATAATAAAGTATTTATCAAAAGATCATTGGTGATATTAAGTTTATTTAAATTAATTTGCTTTTTAAGCATATTAACATAAAATAAATACTAATGATTTGATAAAGTGTTGATAGATTTTATTATATATAATGCTAAAATTCATTTTTTGAATTTTACAAAAAATTTAATATCTATGATATTAATATTTATTTGTATGCATTTATATGATTAACAATGCGAAAGATTCAGGATACCTTCGGGACCCGTCTTGAAACACGGACCAAGGAGTCTAACATATGTGCAAGTCATTGAGTTATATTAAACTTAATGGCATAATTAACTTAACTTAAATATAATGGGATTAATTTTTAGTCTATTTTTTAATAAATAGTCAATTAATTCAATCCCGGGGCGTTCCATATAGTTATGTATAATGATAATTTATTATTATTTATACCTCTAACTGGAGCGTACCTTGAGCATATATGCTGTGACCCGAAAGATGGTGAACTATACTTGATCAGGTTGAAGTCAGGGGAAACCCTGATGGAAGACCGAAACAGTTCTGACGTGCAAATCGATTGTCAGAATTGAGTATAGGGGCGAAAGACCAATCGAACCATCTAGTAGCTGGTTCCCTCCGAAGTTTCCCTCAGGATAGCTGGTGCATTTAAAAATTATATAAAATAATCTTATCTGGTAAAGCGAATGATTAGAGGCCTTAGGGTCGAAACGATTTTAACCTATTCTCAAACTTTAAATGGGTAAGAACCTCACCTTTCTTGATATGAAGGTTGAGGTTATGATATAATGTGCCCAGTGGGCCACTTTTGGTAAGCAGAACTGGCGCTGTGGGATGAACCAAACGTAATGTTACGGTGCCTAAATTAACAACTCATGCAGATACCATGAAAGGCGTTGGTTGCTTAAAACAGCAGGACGGTGGACATGGAAGTCGTAATCCGCTAAGGAGTGTGTAACAACTCACCTGCCGAAGCAACTAGCCCTTAAAATGGATGGCGCTTAAGTTGTATACCTATACATTACCGCTAAAGTAGATGATTTATAAAACAATTTCGATTGATTTATAAATTTTGAAACTTTAGTGAGTAGGAGGGTACAATAGTGTGCTTAGAAGTGTTTGGCGTAAGCCTGCATGGAGCCGCTATTGGTACAGATCTTGGTGGTAGTAGCAAATAATCGAATGAGACCTTGGAGGACTGAAGTGGAGAAGGGTTTCGTGTGAACAGTGGTTGATCACGAGTTAGTCGGTCCTAAGTTCAAGGCGAAAGCCGAAAATTTTCAAGTTTTTAATAAAAAAAAATATTAATAAAAATATATTTAAAAATAATTAAAATACTTGAATTATTTTGAACGAAAGGGAATACGGTTCCAATTCCGTAACCTGTTGAGTATCCGTTTGTTATTAAAAATGGGCCTTGTGCTCATCCTGGCAACAGGAACGACCATAAAGAAGCCGTCGAGAGATATCGGAAGAGTTTTCTTTTCTGTTTTATAGTCGTACTACCATGGAAGTCTTTCGAAGAGAGATATGGTAGATGGACTAGAAGAGCATGACATTTACTGTTGTGTCGATATTTTCTCCTCGGACCTTGAAAATTTATGGTGGGGTCACGCAAACTTCTCAACAGGCCGTACCAATATCCGCAGCTGGTCTCCAAGGTGAAGAGTCTCTAGTCGATAGAATAATGTAGGTAAGGGAAGTCGGCAAATTAGATCCGTAACTTCGGGATAAGGATTGGCTCTGAAGATTGAGATAGTCGGGCTTGATTGGGAAGCAATACCATGGTTTATGTACTCGTTCTGGGTAAATAGAGAATTACGATTCTTGTTCCCCGGATAGTAGTTACGTAGCCAATTGTGGAACTTTCTTGCTAAAATTTTTAAGGAATTATATCATTCGATATATATTCCTTTTAAATTATAACGATTATCAATTAACAATCAATTCAGAACTGGCACGGACTTGGGGAATCCGACTGTCTAATTAAAACAAAGCATTGTGATGGCCCTAACGGGTGTTGACACAATGTGATTTCTGCCCAGTGCTCTGAATGTCAAAGTGAAGAAATTCAAGTAAGCGCGGGTAAACGGCGGGAGTAACTATGACTCTCTTAAGGTAGCCAAATGCCTCGTCATCTAATTAGTGACGCGCATGAATGGATTAACGAGATTCCTACTGTCCCTATCTACTCACTCATTCTCAGTTTGACTGTTGAATAGTGCGGACGTGTCGTGTGCTAAGTGGTGATTAGCGATTTTTGCGATTTCTTTTGCGTTTATATTCGTGTGTGATAACCGGTGTATTACAGTTGTGCGAGTGACGCTAATATTGTTGTGGCTGTACCATAGCGGTACAGTGTTTACAATTAATTGTGATTGAAAGTGCCGTTGTGCGAGTGACGCTACTTTGTAGTAGCTGTACACTGTTTACGAGTGATTAAGTGCCGTACGGTAGTTTTGTTGGACACTCCAGTGAGTGCCAATATACTCCGTGCTATAGACACATTGTGCGTGCGTGTGAGTGCCGCTAGATACAGCGTTGGAAATTTTCCATTAAGTTGTTTACAACTTTGCGGGCGTGCCGTTATTTTTCGGCGTGGTGTGTTGTGCTAGTGACGCCACCGTTTGCGTGGCTGTACATTGCGTACAAGTGTACCTTGTTGGTAAGTTGTTTACAACTTTTGAGTGCCGCTATTTCTGGCGTGGTTTTTGGCGTGTGCCGCTAATTTTTGGCGTCCTTCTCGTGTGCGTGTGCCGTTACATTTCGGCGTGGAAGTACAGTGCGGGCGTACACTAGGTTTGTCGTGCCGCTATATTGCCATATTTGGCAACAGCAAAAAGAGCGTCCCCTTTTGTGCGTGGGTACAGTACTGCGCCAAGGTTGAATACTTTGTGCAGGTGCTACGACCAAAGCGTGTTGTGTTTTTTGCCTGCGGTCGAGCTCGGCGTTAGCTCCACCTTGGTCGACCCGTCCTTGTTCGGGGAACAGTGTTCTGTCCGGCAAGGCATTGGTGGTGGCCTTTGCCAAACCTTTGGTTGGCGCTGTGGGCTACGCCCTCGCGCTTTGCTTTGGCTCGCCGATAGGTGCAGCCGCTGTGTGCGTGCCTGTGCGGGATTCACTCCTGCCGTGCAGTAGTTGCCGTCGCCCAAAAGGGACCCAGTTTTTGTTGTTGCTCGGGAGGCCTTTATACGGCGAACTCGGCAACCTTAGTGGTGGAGAGTTGGGCAATGCCCAAATCAGAAGGGTTGAGGAAGAGGGCGAACACCCCTCTTCCAAGCGGTTCGGCGGTGCCATCGTCGGCAATGGACGAGACGACGTCCGGTGAGGAGGAGGTGATCTTGCGGTCTCCTCCCCGTTCTAAGAAGAAGACCGCTGGAGGTGCAGCGGTTCCGGTGGAGAAGGTATCTCTAAAGGTACCTGAAAAGGTGAGTGGAAGCGAGGGTGGTTCCGAAAGCGGAAAGATTGGGAGTGGGCGCAAGGGGCGGAAGACGGGGGAAAAATTAGGTCCCGCAGGGAAGCGTTTGGAGGAAATCCGTGGGGAATTGGGTGCTTCCCTGAAAGGCTTGGGTGCGATCGGTGGGGATGCCGAACGCAAGAAAGTTGCGGTGCAGTTTATGGGGCGCTTCAAGTCCATTGTGACGGCCTTTAGTGGAGCCGTCATAGACATGGACGGCGTCCCGAAAAGTGTTGCAAAAGACCTCCTGGGGTACTCCTTGGAGTTCGAGGAACTCTTTGTGGAAATGGTGGGGGAGATAGCCCATCTTCGTGGGCAACTAGAAGCCACGAAGATTACCAGGGAGGAAGCACCTCGGAGGACGGCTGGAGCTGCGCTGGCTGGTGCAGCGTCGATGCCGGCACCTCAGGCGCCTGCGCCTGTGTTGCCTGCGTTGCCGGTGCCCAAGCCAGTTGAGACCTGGTCGGTCGTAGTAAGGGGTAAAACCCCCACTACTTCCAAGGAGGTGATCAAGAAAGTTGTAAAGGAGGTTGGGCCTTCCATGGGGGTTAGGGTGCATGAGGTGCGCCCGTTGAAGGATGGAGGTGCGATTATTCGCACCCCATCCGTTGCCGAGAGGGATAACTTGGCAAAAAATGCCAAGTTTTCCGAAGTGGGGCTCGATGTGAGCATACGTCGGAAGCTGGGGCCTAGGGTTGTGGTCCAGGGGGTTCACACGGAGATCTCCCCTGAGGATTTCATGGGAGAGTTGTTCCGGTTGAACCTCAAGGAGTTCAGCCCTGGGTGCCGTGAGAAGGACGTGAGGATGATCAGCCGTCCTTGGAAGGTCAGCCCCGATGGGGTGACGAATGTTGTCCTTGAGGGAACGGACATGCTAATGTCCGCCCTCCTGGAAGCAGGTCGTTGCTACATAAAGTGGTTTTCCTTCCGGGTACGGCCAGACCAACTGACGCCCGGCTGCTTCCGATGCATGGGGTTTGACCACAGGGTGGCAGAATGCAGAGCCAAGAAGGATGTCTGCCGTAGGTGCGGGCAAGAAGGACACAGGAGTGCAGGTTGTGGCAATGCCCCGCATTGTCGCAACTGTGCATTTAAGGGCAAGCCAGCCGGACATCTGATGATGTCCACTGTCTGCCCGGTGTACTGTGCCATTGTTGCCCGTGCGAACGCTAGACATTGATGGTTGAACTATATCAACTGAACTGTCAGGGGTCATATGCCGTGATGTGTGAATTGGGGGCGTGTATGTCGGAGGGGGGCTGCGGCATTGCTTTGCTCCAGGAACCATACTCCACCAATGGGGTGGTGAGAGGCCTTCCTGGGGGCTTCAGGGTCTTTACGGACCTTGGAGTCAAGGCCGCAGTAGCTGTGTGTGAGCCAAGCTACTCTTGTGTAGTAGTTGACTCATCACAGTGGGGAGTATGTGTGTGTGTCGAGGGGGAATTCGGCAGAATGAATGTCGTCAGCTTGTACTGCAAGTCTGACGAGCCTCTAGAGCCCTACTTAAGATACATTGATGCGGTGCTACTACTTGAGAGTAGCATTCCTGCCATCGTGTGTCTTGACGCGAATGCTACCTCCCCGATGTGGTTCAGCAAGGTATCCAGGCATACTGCTGGATATCGGAGCCACACTCGGGGTGAGGTTATGAGCGAGTGGGTTGTGGCGAATAACCTTCTTGTAGCAAACGAACCAAGCGTATGGTATACGTTTGAGGGGCCTAGAGGTGTGAGTGACATTGACGTGACGCTCATGAATGACGCAGCAGCGGGTAGGTTCGAGTGTAAATGGAGTGTTAGGGGGGGTTGGGGAATTAGTGACCATAATTTAATACAAATTATGGTTACTCCCCGTACCCCGCAGCTAGAAGGGGGGAGTCCATTGAGGCGATGGCGTACCTCGTGTACCGACTGGAACCGATATGGACATACTGTTAGGGAAGCGGTATTTGATATACCGCTTAGGGAGTTTGAGGAATTGGGGGTTGACGAGCAAATTGCTCGTCTATATGAATGTGTCTGGGGTGTGAATGACTTATTGTTTAGGAAAGCTAGGGCTGTGAGAATGAAAGGTGTGAAATGGTGGACGAGTGAGTTAAATTCAAAGAGGAGGTCTGTCCGACGCTTGAGGCGTTTGTTTCAACGCGGCAGGCGG
>NW_026562236.1:50000-52500 GCF_027943255.1 Anastrepha obliqua
TGTGATTTTATGCCTGGTTTTCCATACGTTAGTTTAAATAGAAAGTTATGGAATATAACCTTGGCATATTGGCACTAAAATATATAATAAAGACATTTCAAATCAAACTGAAATGTATTGAAATGAATTTTTCCCATACATTTTTGACAATGTGAGGTGTGCATGGCAAAAAACACTCACGGTGAAGGCATGTGATATAATATGAAAATATCAAAAGTTAACTAACCAATGATATTGAAGCATATAAATCGAATCATAACTATATGAAACTCGAATTTAAGCCATATTAAACTGGTAATATTGTGATTTTATGCCTGGTTTTCCATACGTTAGTTTAAATAAAGAGTTATGGAATATAACCTTGGCATATTGGCACTAAAATATATAATAAAGACATTTCAAATCAAACTGAAATGTATTGAAATGAATTTTTCCCATACATTTTTGACAATGTGAGGTGTGCATGGCAAAAAACACTCACGGTGAAGGCATGTGATATAATATGAAAATATCAAAAGTTAACTAACCAATGATATTGAAGCATATAAATCGAATCATAACTATATGAAACTCGAATTTAAGCCATATTAAACTGGTAATATTGTGATTTTATGCCTGGTTTTTTCCATACGTTAGTTTAAATAGAAAAAATTTTCGAATATATATACATATATGAAGAATTCATATTAGCTATACTAACATGTTATGGAATATAACCTTGGCATATTGGCACTAAAATATATAATAAAGACATTTCAAATCAAACTGAAATGTATTGAAATGAATTTTCCCCATACATTTTTGACAATGTGAGGTGTGCATGGCAAAAAACACCACGGTGAAGGCATGTGAAATGATATGAAAATATCAAAAGTTAACTAACCAATGATATTGAAACATATAAATCGAATCATAACTATATGAAACTCGAATTTAAGCCATATTAAACTGGTAATATTGTGATTTTATGCCTGGTTTTCCATACGTTAGTTTAAATAGAAAGTTATGGAATATAACCTTGGCATATTGGCACTAAAATATATAATAAAGACATTTCAAATCAAACTGAAATGTATTGAAATGAATTTTTCCCATACATTTTTGACAATGTGAGGTGTGCATGGCAAAAAACACTCACGGTGAAGGCATGTGATATAATATGAAAATATCAAAAGTTAACTAACCAATGATATTGAAGCATATAAATCGAATCATAACTATATGAAACTCGAATTTAAGCCATATTAAACTGGTAATATTGTGATTTTATGCCTGGTTTTCCATACGTTAGTTTAAATAAAGAGTTATGGAATATAACCTTGGCATATTGGCACTAAAATATATAATAAAGACATTTCAAATCAAACTGAAATGTATTGAAATGAATTTTTCCCATACATTTTTGACAATGTGAGGTGTGCATGGCAAAAAACACTCACGGTGAAGGCATGTGATATAATATGAAAATATCAAAAGTTAACTAACCAATGATATTGAAGCATATAAATCGAATCATAACTATATGAAACTCGAATTTGAGCCATATTAAACTGGTAATATTGTGATTTTATGCCTGGTTTTCCATACGTTAGTTTAAATAGAAAAAAATTCTCGAATATATATACATATATGAAGAATCTATATTCTATACTAACATTTTATGGAATATAACCTTGGCATATTGCCATTAAAATATATAATAAAGACATTTCAAGTCAAACTGAAATGTATTGAAATGAATTTTTCCCATACATTTTTGACAATGTGAGGTGTGCATGGCAAAAAACACTCACGGTGAAGGCATGTGAAATATAATATGAAAATATCAAAAGTTAACTAACCAATGATATTGAAGCATATAAATCGAATCATAACTATATGAAACTCGAATTTAAGCCATATTAAACTGTTAATATTGTGATTTTATGCCTGGTTTTCCATACGTTAGTTTAAATAAAGAGTTATGGAATATAACCTTGGCATATTGGCACTAAAATATATAATAAAGACATTTCAAATCAAACTGAAATGTATTGAAATGAATTTTTCCCATACATTTTTGACAATGTGAGGTGTGCATGGCAAAAAACACTCACGGTGAAGGCATGTGATATAATATGAAAATATCAAAAGTTAACTAACCAATGATATTGAAGCATATAAATCGAATCATAACTATATGAAACTCGAATTTAAGCCATATTAAACTGGTAATATTGTGATTTTATGCCTGGTTTTCCATACGTTAGTTTAAATAAAGAGTTATGGAATATAACCTTGGCATATTGGCACTAAAATATATAATAAAGACATTTCAAATCAAACTGAAATGTATTGAAATGAATTTTTCCCATACATTTTTGACAATGTGAGGTGTGCATGGCAAAAAACACTCACGGTGAAGGCATGTGATATAATATGAAAATATCAAAAGTTAACTAACCAATGATATTGAAGCATATAAATCGAATCATAACTATATGAAACTCGAATTTGAGCC
>NW_026562236.1:62500-65000 GCF_027943255.1 Anastrepha obliqua
AAGCCATATTAAACTGGTAATATTGTGATTTTATGCCTGGTTTTCCATACGTTAGTTTAAATAGAAAGTTATGGAATATAACCTTGGCATATTGGCACTAAAATATATAATAAAGACATTTCAAATCAAACTGAAATGTATTGAAATGAATTTTTCCCATACATTTTTGACAATGTGAGGTGTGCATGGCAAAAAACACTCACGGTGAAGGCATGTGATATAATATGAAAATATCAAAAGTTAACTAACCAATGATATTGAAGCATATAAATCGAATCATAACTATATGAAACTCGAATTTAAGCCATATTAAACTGGTAATATTGTGATTTTATGCCTGGTTTTCCATACGTTAGTTTAAATAAAGAGTTATGGAATATAACCTTGGCATATTGGCACTAAAATATATAATAAAGACATTTCAAATCAAACTGAAATGTATTGAAATGAATTTTTCCCATACATTTTTGACAATGTGAGGTGTGCATGGCAAAAAACACTCACGGTGAAGGCATGTGATATAATATGAAAATATCAAAAGTTAACTAACCAATGATATTGAAGCATATAAATCGAATCATAACTATATGAAACTCGAATTTAAGCCATATTAAACTGGTAATATTGTGATTTTATGCCTGGTTTTTTCCATACGTTAGTTTAAATAGAAAAAATTTTCGAATATATATACATATATGAAGAATTCATATTAGCTATACTAACATGTTATGGAATATAACCTTGGCATATTGGCACTAAAATATATAATAAAGACATTTCAAATCAAACTGAAATGTATTGAAATGAATTTTCCCCATACATTTTTGACAATGTGAGGTGTGCATGGCAAAAAACACCACGGTGAAGGCATGTGAAATGATATGAAAATATCAAAAGTTAACTAACCAATGATATTGAAACATATAAATCGAATCATAACTATATGAAACTCGAATTTAAGCCATATTAAACTGGTAATATTGTGATTTTATGCCTGGTTTTCCATACGTTAGTTTAAATAGAAAGTTATGGAATATAACCTTGGCATATTGGCACTAAAATATATAATAAAGACATTTCAAATCAAACTGAAATGTATTGAAATGAATTTTTCCCATACATTTTTGACAATGTGAGGTGTGCATGGCAAAAAACACTCACGGTGAAGGCATGTGATATAATATGAAAATATCAAAAGTTAACTAACCAATGATATTGAAGCATATAAATCGAATCATAACTATATGAAACTCGAATTTAAGCCATATTAAACTGGTAATATTGTGATTTTATGCCTGGTTTTCCATACGTTAGTTTAAATAAAGAGTTATGGAATATAACCTTGGCATATTGGCACTAAAATATATAATAAAGACATTTCAAATCAAACTGAAATGTATTGAAATGAATTTTTCCCATACATTTTTGACAATGTGAGGTGTGCATGGCAAAAAACACTCACGGTGAAGGCATGTGATATAATATGAAAATATCAAAAGTTAACTAACCAATGATATTGAAGCATATAAATCGAATCATAACTATATGAAACTCGAATTTGAGCCATATTAAACTGGTAATATTGTGATTTTATGCCTGGTTTTCCATACGTTAGTTTAAATAGAAAAAAATTCTCGAATATATATACATATATGAAGAATCTATATTCTATACTAACATTTTATGGAATATAACCTTGGCATATTGCCATTAAAATATATAATAAAGACATTTCAAGTCAAACTGAAATGTATTGAAATGAATTTTTCCCATACATTTTTGACAATGTGAGGTGTGCATGGCAAAAAACACTCACGGTGAAGGCATGTGAAATATAATATGAAAATATCAAAAGTTAACTAACCAATGATATTGAAGCATATAAATCGAATCATAACTATATGAAACTCGAATTTAAGCCATATTAAACTGTTAATATTGTGATTTTATGCCTGGTTTTCCATACGTTAGTTTAAATAAAGAGTTATGGAATATAACCTTGGCATATTGGCACTAAAATATATAATAAAGACATTTCAAATCAAACTGAAATGTATTGAAATGAATTTTTCCCATACATTTTTGACAATGTGAGGTGTGCATGGCAAAAAACACTCACGGTGAAGGCATGTGATATAATATGAAAATATCAAAAGTTAACTAACCAATGATATTGAAGCATATAAATCGAATCATAACTATATGAAACTCGAATTTAAGCCATATTAAACTGGTAATATTGTGATTTTATGCCTGGTTTTCCATACGTTAGTTTAAATAAAGAGTTATGGAATATAACCTTGGCATATTGGCACTAAAATATATAATAAAGACATTTCAAATCAAACTGAAATGTATTGAAATGAATTTTTCCCATACATTTTTGACAATGTGAGGTGTGCATGGCAAAAAACACTCACGGTGAAGGCATGTGATATAATATGAAAATATCAAAAGTTAACTAACCAATGATATTGAAGCATATAAATCGAATCATAAC
>NW_026562236.1:70000-72500 GCF_027943255.1 Anastrepha obliqua
GCGGCGAGCGAAAAGAAAATAGTTCAGCACTAAGTCACTTTGTCTATATGTCAAATGTGAGATGCAGTGTATGGAATATCTTAATATCTAGTATGAGAAATTAACGATTTAAGTCCTTCTTAAATGAGGCCATTTACCCATAGAGGGTGCCAGGCCCGTATAACGTTAATGATTACTAGAAAGATATTTCCAAAGAGTCGTGTTGCTTGATAGTGCAGCACTAAGTGGGTGGTAAACTCCATCTAAAACTAAATATAACCATGAGACCGATAGTAAACAAGTACCGTGAGGGAAAGTTGAAAAGAACTCTGAATAGAGAGTTAAATAGTACGTGAAACTGCTTAGAGGTTAAGCCCGATGAACCTGAATATCCATTATGAAAAATTCATCATTAAATAATTAAAAAAATAATGTGCATTTTTTTCATATAAGGACATTGTAATCTATTAACATAATAAAGTATTTATCAAAAGATCATTGGTGATATTAAGTTTATTTAAATTAATTTGCTTTTTAAGCATATTAACATAAAATAAATACTAATGATTTGATAAAGTGTTGATAGATTTTATTATATATAATGCTAAAATTCATTTTTTGAATTTTACAAAAAATTTAATATCTATGATATTAATATTTATTTGTATGCATTTATATGATTAACAATGCGAAAGATTCAGGATACCTTCGGGACCCGTCTTGAAACACGGACCAAGGAGTCTAACATATGTGCAAGTCATTGAGTTATATTAAACTTAATGGCATAATTAACTTAACTTAAATATAATGGGATTAATTTTTAGTCTATTTTTTAATAAATAGTCAATTAATTCAATCCCGGGGCGTTCCATATAGTTATGTATAATGATAATTTATTATTATTTATACCTCTAACTGGAGCGTACCTTGAGCATATATGCTGTGACCCGAAAGATGGTGAACTATACTTGATCAGGTTGAAGTCAGGGGAAACCCTGATGGAAGACCGAAACAGTTCTGACGTGCAAATCGATTGTCAGAATTGAGTATAGGGGCGAAAGACCAATCGAACCATCTAGTAGCTGGTTCCCTCCGAAGTTTCCCTCAGGATAGCTGGTGCATTTAAAAATTATATAAAATAATCTTATCTGGTAAAGCGAATGATTAGAGGCCTTAGGGTCGAAACGATTTTAACCTATTCTCAAACTTTAAATGGGTAAGAACCTCACCTTTCTTGATATGAAGGTTGAGGTTATGATATAATGTGCCCAGTGGGCCACTTTTGGTAAGCAGAACTGGCGCTGTGGGATGAACCAAACGTAATGTTACGGTGCCTAAATTAACAACTCATGCAGATACCATGAAAGGCGTTGGTTGCTTAAAACAGCAGGACGGTGGACATGGAAGTCGTAATCCGCTAAGGAGTGTGTAACAACTCACCTGCCGAAGCAACTAGCCCTTAAAATGGATGGCGCTTAAGTTGTATACCTATACATTACCGCTAAAGTAGATGATTTATAAAACAATTTCGATTGATTTATAAATTTTGAAACTTTAGTGAGTAGGAGGGTACAATAGTGTGCTTAGAAGTGTTTGGCGTAAGCCTGCATGGAGCCGCTATTGGTACAGATCTTGGTGGTAGTAGCAAATAATCGAATGAGACCTTGGAGGACTGAAGTGGAGAAGGGTTTCGTGTGAACAGTGGTTGATCACGAGTTAGTCGGTCCTAAGTTCAAGGCGAAAGCCGAAAATTTTCAAGTTTTTAATAAAAAAAAATATTAATAAAAATATATTTAAAAATAATTAAAATACTTGAATTATTTTGAACGAAAGGGAATACGGTTCCAATTCCGTAACCTGTTGAGTATCCGTTTGTTATTAAAAATGGGCCTTGTGCTCATCCTGGCAACAGGAACGACCATAAAGAAGCCGTCGAGAGATATCGGAAGAGTTTTCTTTTCTGTTTTATAGTCGTACTACCATGGAAGTCTTTCGAAGAGAGATATGGTAGATGGACTAGAAGAGCATGACATTTACTGTTGTGTCGATATTTTCTCCTCGGACCTTGAAAATTTATGGTGGGGTCACGCAAACTTCTCAACAGGCCGTACCAATATCCGCAGCTGGTCTCCAAGGTGAAGAGTCTCTAGTCGATAGAATAATGTAGGTAAGGGAAGTCGGCAAATTAGATCCGTAACTTCGGGATAAGGATTGGCTCTGAAGATTGAGATAGTCGGGCTTGATTGGGAAGCAATACCATGGTTTATGTACTCGTTCTGGGTAAATAGAGAATTACGATTCTTGTTCCCCGGATAGTAGTTACGTAGCCAATTGTGGAACTTTCTTGCTAAAATTTTTAAGGAATTATATCATTCGATATATATTCCTTTTAAATTATAACGATTATCAATTAACAATCAATTCAGAACTGGCACGGACTTGGGGAATCCGACTGTCTAATTAAAACAAAGCATTGTGATGGCCCTAACGGGTGTTGACACAATGTGATTTCTGCCCAGTG
>NW_026562236.1:77500-80000 GCF_027943255.1 Anastrepha obliqua
TAATATTGTGATTTTATGCCTGGTTTTCCATACGTTAGTTTAAATAGAAAGTTATGGAATATAACCTTGGCATATTGGCACTAAAATATATAATAAAGACATTTCAAATCAAACTGAAATGTATTGAAATGAATTTTTCCCATACATTTTTGACAATGTGAGGTGTGCATGGCAAAAAACACTCACGGTGAAGGCATGTGATATAATATGAAAATATCAAAAGTTAACTAACCAATGATATTGAAGCATATAAATCGAATCATAACTATATGAAACTCGAATTTAAGCCATATTAAACTGGTAATATTGTGATTTTATGCCTGGTTTTCCATACGTTAGTTTAAATAAAGAGTTATGGAATATAACCTTGGCATATTGGCACTAAAATATATAATAAAGACATTTCAAATCAAACTGAAATGTATTGAAATGAATTTTTCCCATACATTTTTGACAATGTGAGGTGTGCATGGCAAAAAACACTCACGGTGAAGGCATGTGATATAATATGAAAATATCAAAAGTTAACTAACCAATGATATTGAAGCATATAAATCGAATCATAACTATATGAAACTCGAATTTGAGCCATATTAAACTGGTAATATTGTGATTTTATGCCTGGTTTTCCATACGTTAGTTTAAATAGAAAAAAATTCTCGAATATATATACATATATGAAGAATCTATATTCTATACTAACATTTTATGGAATATAACCTTGGCATATTGCCATTAAAATATATAATAAAGACATTTCAAGTCAAACTGAAATGTATTGAAATGAATTTTTCCCATACATTTTTGACAATGTGAGGTGTGCATGGCAAAAAACACTCACGGTGAAGGCATGTGAAATATAATATGAAAATATCAAAAGTTAACTAACCAATGATATTGAAGCATATAAATCGAATCATAACTATATGAAACTCGAATTTAAGCCATATTAAACTGTTAATATTGTGATTTTATGCCTGGTTTTCCATACGTTAGTTTAAATAAAGAGTTATGGAATATAACCTTGGCATATTGGCACTAAAATATATAATAAAGACATTTCAAATCAAACTGAAATGTATTGAAATGAATTTTTCCCATACATTTTTGACAATGTGAGGTGTGCATGGCAAAAAACACTCACGGTGAAGGCATGTGATATAATATGAAAATATCAAAAGTTAACTAACCAATGATATTGAAGCATATAAATCGAATCATAACTATATGAAACTCGAATTTAAGCCATATTAAACTGGTAATATTGTGATTTTATGCCTGGTTTTCCATACGTTAGTTTAAATAAAGAGTTATGGAATATAACCTTGGCATATTGGCACTAAAATATATAATAAAGACATTTCAAATCAAACTGAAATGTATTGAAATGAATTTTTCCCATACATTTTTGACAATGTGAGGTGTGCATGGCAAAAAACACTCACGGTGAAGGCATGTGATATAATATGAAAATATCAAAAGTTAACTAACCAATGATATTGAAGCATATAAATCGAATCATAACTATATGAAACTCGAATTTGAGCCATATTAAACTGGTAATATTGTGATTTTATGCCTGGTTTTCCATACGTTAGTTTAAATAGAAAAAAATTCTCGAATATATATACATATATGAAGAATCTATATTCTATACTAACATTTTATGGAATATAACCTTGGCATATTGCCATTAAAATATATAATAAAGACATTTCAAGTCAAACTGAAATGTATTGAAATGAATTTTTCCCATACATTTTTGACAATGTGAGGTGTGCATGGCAAAAAACACTCACGGTGAAGGCATGTGAAATATAATATGAAAATATCAAAAGTTAACTAACCAATGATATTGAAGCATATAAATCGAATCATAACTATATGAAACTCGAATTTAAGCCATATTAAACTGTTAATATTGTGATTTTATGCCTGGTTTTCCATACGTTAGTTTAAATAAAGAGTTATGGAATATAACCTTGGCATATTGGCACTAAAATATATAATAAAGACATTTCAAATCAAACTGAAATGTATTGAAATGAATTTTTCCCATACATTTTTGACAATGTGAGGTGTGCATGGCAAAAAACACTCACGGTGAAGGCATGTGATATAATATGAAAATATCAAAAGTTAACTAACCAATGATATTGAAGCATATAAATCGAATCATAACTATATGAAACTCGAATTTGAGCCATATTAAACTGGTAATATTGTGATTTTATGCCTGGTTTTCCATACGTTAGTTTAAATAAAGAGTTATGGAATATAACCTTGGCATATTGGCACTAAAATATATAATAAAGACATTTCAAATCAAACTGAAATGTATTGAAATGAATTTTTCCCATACATTTTTGACAATGTGAGGTGTGCATGGCAAAAAACACTCACGGTGAAGGCATGTGATATAATATGAAAATATCAAAAGTTAACTAACCAATGATATTGAAGCATATAAATCGAATCATAACTATATGAAACTCGAATT
>NW_026562236.1:82500-85000 GCF_027943255.1 Anastrepha obliqua
CGAGTTATTAACTCGCATTGATTAAGTCCCTGCCCTTTGTACATACCGCCCGTCGCTACTACCGATTGAATTATTTAGTGAGGTCTCCGGACGTGATCACTGTGACGCCTCGTGTGTCACGGTTGTTTCGCAAAAGTTGACCGAACTTGATTATTTAGAGGAAGTAAAAGTCGTAACAAGGTTTCCGTAGGTGAACCTGCGGAAGGATCATTATTGTGTTCCATATCCGTAAGAAAAACAAACAAACAAACAAACAAACAAACAAACAGACAAGCAAACAAACGAACAAAAAGAAAAAAAAAAAAAAAAAAAAAAAGAAAAAAAAAAAAAAATTTATATAATTATTTTGAATCCATAATTCTTTTTATTCTTTTTCATTCAATTTGTGATCCATCAATTATATCATATTAAATATAATATATGATGGTACATTTTGTAATGTTTTTTCTTATTTTTTTCTTTTAAAAACCTTTAAACATGAAAATAAAAAGTTGTACTTATTATTCATTTGATTGAATGATAAGTTAATTTGTTCACAATAACAAAAGTGGTATATATTTATTATATTATTATATATATACATAAAATGATTAAAAAAATACAAAATAATTGAATCATAATAAATACCACCACTGTATTATTGTTGAACTAAGACATTCGCAACTTAATAAAAATGTTTAGAGTTAAATATATTTGATATATATTATTGAAAGAAAATCAATTTATATATTATTAATATTATTTAATTTTACTCTTTCAATTAATATATGCAAAAAAAAATTGACATTTGTTATAAATAAAAATAAATAAAAAAATACTCTAAGCGGTGGATCACTTGGCTCATGGGTCGATGAAGAACGCAGCAAACTGTGCGTCATCGTGTGAACTGCAGGACACATGAACATCGACATTTTGAACGCATATCGCAGTCCATGCTGTTATGTACATTAAATTCAATTTTAAAGTACTGCTTGGACTACATATGGTTGAGGGTTGTAAGACTATGCTAAATAAGTTGCTTATTCTTTTATAAAAATAATTGAATTTAAGCAAATGTGTATATTATTGGATTTTAAATAATTCATAATATTAATAGCAAAAAAAATAAAGATATATAATGAATTTTATTTATTATATATTCTTTAAAAAAAAAATCCTCTCAAATAAAATGAAATGATGAAAATATTGAATCTAAGTATTCTTTACAAAAAATTTTCATATTATTTATATATATATATATAAAATAATAATTTATATATGTAATTAAAAGGAGGAATGTCTAGCATAAAAATTAAATTTTTTATTCTAGGATTGCCTCATTTTACATTATTATTATTTTTATATATTTACAATATATAAAAGGAGAAAAGAAAAATAGAGATGAAAAGATGATATAATTTTTTTTATTAAATTGTGAGAAGATAAAAAAAGAATATTAAAACAACCTCAACTCATATGGGATTACCCCCTGAATTTAAGCATATTAATGAGGGGAGGAAAAGAAACTAACAAGGATTTTCTTAGTAGCGGCGAGCGAAAAGAAAATAGTTCAGCACTAAGTCACTTTGTCTATATGTCAAATGTGAGATGCAGTGTATGGAATATCTTAATATCTAGTATGAGAAATTAACGATTTAAGTCCTTCTTAAATGAGGCCATTTACCCATAGAGGGTGCCAGGCCCGTATAACGTTAATGATTACTAGAAAGATATTTCCAAAGAGTCGTGTTGCTTGATAGTGCAGCACTAAGTGGGTGGTAAACTCCATCTAAAACTAAATATAACCATGAGACCGATAGTAAACAAGTACCGTGAGGGAAAGTTGAAAAGAACTCTGAATAGAGAGTTAAATAGTACGTGAAACTGCTTAGAGGTTAAGCCCGATGAACCTGAATATCCATTATGAAAAATTCATCATTAAATAATTAAAAAAATAATGTGCATTTTTTTCATATAAGGACATTGTAATCTATTAACATAATAAAGTATTTATCAAAAGATCATTGGTGATATTAAGTTTATTTAAATTAATTTGCTTTTTAAGCATATTAACATAAAATAAATACTAATGATTTGATAAAGTGTTGATAGATTTTATTATATATAATGCTAAAATTCATTTTTTGAATTTTACAAAAAATTTAATATCTATGATATTAATATTTATTTGTATGCATTTATATGATTAACAATGCGAAAGATTCAGGATACCTTCGGGACCCGTCTTGAAACACGGACCAAGGAGTCTAACATATGTGCAAGTCATTGAGTTATATTAAACTTAATGGCATAATTAACTTAACTTAAATATAATGGGATTAATTTTTAGTCTATTTTTTAATAAATAGTCAATTAATTCAATCCCGGGGCGTTCCATATAGTTATGTATAATGATAATTTATTATTATTTATACCTCTAACTGGAGCGTACCTTGAGCATATATGCTGTGACCCGAAAGATGGTGAACTATACTTGATCAGGTTGAAGTCAGGGGAAACC
>NW_026562236.1:90000-92500 GCF_027943255.1 Anastrepha obliqua
CGAATTTAAGCCATATTAAACTGGTAATATTGTGATTTTATGCCTGGTTTTCCATACGTTAGTTTAAATAGAAAGTTATGGAATATAACCTTGGCATATTGGCACTAAAATATATAATAAAGACATTTCAAATCAAACTGAAATGTATTGAAATGAATTTTTCCCATACATTTTTGACAATGTGAGGTGTGCATGGCAAAAAACACTCACGGTGAAGGCATGTGATATAATATGAAAATATCAAAAGTTAACTAACCAATGATATTGAAGCATATAAATCGAATCATAACTATATGAAACTCGAATTTAAGCCATATTAAACTGGTAATATTGTGATTTTATGCCTGGTTTTCCATACGTTAGTTTAAATAAAGAGTTATGGAATATAACCTTGGCATATTGGCACTAAAATATATAATAAAGACATTTCAAATCAAACTGAAATGTATTGAAATGAATTTTTCCCATACATTTTTGACAATGTGAGGTGTGCATGGCAAAAAACACTCACGGTGAAGGCATGTGATATAATATGAAAATATCAAAAGTTAACTAACCAATGATATTGAAGCATATAAATCGAATCATAACTATATGAAACTCGAATTTGAGCCATATTAAACTGGTAATATTGTGATTTTATGCCTGGTTTTCCATACGTTAGTTTAAATAGAAAAAAATTCTCGAATATATATACATATATGAAGAATCTATATTCTATACTAACATTTTATGGAATATAACCTTGGCATATTGCCATTAAAATATATAATAAAGACATTTCAAGTCAAACTGAAATGTATTGAAATGAATTTTTCCCATACATTTTTGACAATGTGAGGTGTGCATGGCAAAAAACACTCACGGTGAAGGCATGTGAAATATAATATGAAAATATCAAAAGTTAACTAACCAATGATATTGAAGCATATAAATCGAATCATAACTATATGAAACTCGAATTTAAGCCATATTAAACTGTTAATATTGTGATTTTATGCCTGGTTTTCCATACGTTAGTTTAAATAAAGAGTTATGGAATATAACCTTGGCATATTGGCACTAAAATATATAATAAAGACATTTCAAATCAAACTGAAATGTATTGAAATGAATTTTTCCCATACATTTTTGACAATGTGAGGTGTGCATGGCAAAAAACACTCACGGTGAAGGCATGTGATATAATATGAAAATATCAAAAGTTAACTAACCAATGATATTGAAGCATATAAATCGAATCATAACTATATGAAACTCGAATTTAAGCCATATTAAACTGGTAATATTGTGATTTTATGCCTGGTTTTCCATACGTTAGTTTAAATAAAGAGTTATGGAATATAACCTTGGCATATTGGCACTAAAATATATAATAAAGACATTTCAAATCAAACTGAAATGTATTGAAATGAATTTTTCCCATACATTTTTGACAATGTGAGGTGTGCATGGCAAAAAACACTCACGGTGAAGGCATGTGATATAATATGAAAATATCAAAAGTTAACTAACCAATGATATTGAAGCATATAAATCGAATCATAACTATATGAAACTCGAATTTGAGCCATATTAAACTGGTAATATTGTGATTTTATGCCTGGTTTTCCATACGTTAGTTTAAATAGAAAAAAATTCTCGAATATATATACATATATGAAGAATCTATATTCTATACTAACATTTTATGGAATATAACCTTGGCATATTGCCATTAAAATATATAATAAAGACATTTCAAGTCAAACTGAAATGTATTGAAATGAATTTTTCCCATACATTTTTGACAATGTGAGGTGTGCATGGCAAAAAACACTCACGGTGAAGGCATGTGAAATATAATATGAAAATATCAAAAGTTAACTAACCAATGATATTGAAGCATATAAATCGAATCATAACTATATGAAACTCGAATTTAAGCCATATTAAACTGTTAATATTGTGATTTTATGCCTGGTTTTCCATACGTTAGTTTAAATAAAGAGTTATGGAATATAACCTTGGCATATTGGCACTAAAATATATAATAAAGACATTTCAAATCAAACTGAAATGTATTGAAATGAATTTTTCCCATACATTTTTGACAATGTGAGGTGTGCATGGCAAAAAACACTCACGGTGAAGGCATGTGATATAATATGAAAATATCAAAAGTTAACTAACCAATGATATTGAAGCATATAAATCGAATCATAACTATATGAAACTCGAATTTGAGCCATATTAAACTGGTAATATTGTGATTTTATGCCTGGTTTTCCATACGTTAGTTTAAATAAAGAGTTATGGAATATAACCTTGGCATATTGGCACTAAAATATATAATAAAGACATTTCAAATCAAACTGAAATGTATTGAAATGAATTTTTCCCATACATTTTTGACAATGAGAGGTGTGCATGGCAAAAAACACTCACGGTGAAGGCATGTGATATAATATGAAAATATCAAAAGTTAACTAACCAATGATATTGAAGCATATAAATCGAA
>NW_026562236.1:102500-110000 GCF_027943255.1 Anastrepha obliqua
TCGAATCATAACTATATGAAACTCGAATTTAAGCCATATTAAACTGGTAATATTGTGATTTTATGCCTGGTTTTCCATACGTTAGTTTAAATAGAAAGTTATGGAATATAACCTTGGCATATTGGCACTAAAATATATAATAAAGACATTTCAAATCAAACTGAAATGTATTGAAATGAATTTTTCCCATACATTTTTGACAATGTGAGGTGTGCATGGCAAAAAACACTCACGGTGAAGGCATGTGATATAATATGAAAATATCAAAAGTTAACTAACCAATGATATTGAAGCATATAAATCGAATCATAACTATATGAAACTCGAATTTAAGCCATATTAAACTGGTAATATTGTGATTTTATGCCTGGTTTTCCATACGTTAGTTTAAATAAAGAGTTATGGAATATAACCTTGGCATATTGGCACTAAAATATATAATAAAGACATTTCAAATCAAACTGAAATGTATTGAAATGAATTTTTCCCATACATTTTTGACAATGTGAGGTGTGCATGGCAAAAAACACCACGGTGAAGGCATGTGATATAATATGAAAATATCAAAAGTTAACTAACCAATGATATTGAAGCATATAAATCGAATCATAACTATATGAAACTCGAATTTGAGCCATATTAAACTGGTAATATTGTGATTTTATGCCTGGTTTTCCATACGTTAGTTTAAATAGAAAAAAATTCTCGAATATATATACATATATGAAGAATCTATATTCTATACTAACATTTTATGGAATATAACCTTGGCATATTGCCATTAAAATATATAATAAAGACATTTCAAGTCAAACTGAAATGTATTGAAATGAATTTTTCCCATACATTTTTGACAATGTGAGGTGTGCATGGCAAAAAACACTCACGGTGAAGGCATGTGAAATATAATATGAAAATATCAAAAGTTAACTAACCAATGATATTGAAGCATATAAATCGAATCATAACTATATGAAACTCGAATTTAAGCCATATTAAACTGTTAATATTGTGATTTTATGCCTGGTTTTCCATACGTTAGTTTAAATAAAGAGTTATGGAATATAACCTTGGCATATTGGCACTAAAATATATAATAAAGACATTTCAAATCAAACTGAAATGTATTGAAATGAATTTTTCCCATACATTTTTGACAATGTGAGGTGTGCATGGCAAAAAACACTCACGGTGAAGGCATGTGATATAATATGAAAATATCAAAAGTTAACTAACCAATGATATTGAAGCATATAAATCGAATCATAACTATATGAAACTCGAATTTGAGCCATATTAAACTGGTAATATTGTGATTTTATGCCTGGTTTTCCATACGTTAGTTTAAATAAAGAGTTATGGAATATAACCTTGGCATATTGGCACTAAAATATATAATAAAGACATTTCAAATCAAACTGAAATGTATTGAAATGAATTTTTCCCATACATTTTTGACAATGTGAGGTGTGCATGGCAAAAAACACTCACGGTGAAGGCATGTGATATAATATGAAAATATCAAAAGTTAACTAACCAATGATATTGAAGCATATAAATCGAATCATAACTATATGAAACTCGAATTTGAGCCATATTAAACTGGTAATATTATGATTTTATTCCTGGTTTTCCATACGTTAGTTTAAATAGAAAAAATTTTCGAATATATATACATATATGAAGAATCTATATTCTATACTAACATGTTATGGCATATTGGTGTTATTGTATTTTATTCCTGGTTTTCTATAGTTAGTTTAAATAGAAATAAATTTTTGAATTCAAAATTTTATATTCTATACTAGCATTACATAGAAATTATCCTCAACTGTTTGTTTCTTGTATAAATACAGGAAATTAAACAGATGATGAAGAGAAAAAAATAAGAAAAACAAAAATTTATAAGAAAAATTAAATTTTAAACAAAGGAAAAGAGGAGAAAATTTTTTCAATCATATATATTTATGATTAAAAAATAGAATTATGAAATTATTAATTTCAATTCAAAGAGAAAAATTATGTAATATATGAAATTATTACATTAAAAATGCATTTGAAAAAAAAGTAAAATGTTATTAAGAATGATAAATTATTTGAAAATTGGCAAATATTAAGAAGAAATATCGTTCTTATATTTTTATATAAAATATATAATATAGAGAACGAAAATTCTTTTTCATAAAAAACGGTTTTTGAATTTTGATAAGAAAAGCTAAAGGGGGGTCGCCCCTTTACTTTTTATATACACCGTAATTTATGAAATTTTCAAATATGAAAAACAAAGAAAAATATATAAATAAAAATATTATTCTGGTTGATCCTGCCAGTAGTTATATGCTTGTCTCAAAGATTAAGCCATGCATGTCTAAGTACAAACAAATTAAAAGTGAAACCGCAAAAGGCTCATTATATCAGTTATGGTTCCATAGATCGTTAACAGTTACTTGGATAACTGTGGTAATTCTAGAGCTAATACATGCAATATAAACACGGACCTTATGGAACGTGTGCTTTTATTAGACTAAAACCAAGCGATCATTTGATCGTTAAATTGGTTGAACTCTAGATAACTTGCAGATCGTATGGTCCCGTACCGACGACAGATCTTTCAAATGTCTGCCCTATCAACTTTTGATGGTAGTATCTAGGACTACCATGGTTGCAACGGGTAACGGGGAATCAGGGTTCGATTCCGGAGAGGGAGCCTGAGAAACGGCTACCACATCTAAGGAAGGCAGCAGGCGCGTAAATTACCCACTCCCAGTTCGGGGAGGTAGTGACGAAAAATAACAATACAGGACTCATATCCGAGGCCCTGTAATTGGAATGAGTACACTTTAAATCCTTTAACAAGGACCTATTGGAGGGCAAGTCTGGTGCCAGCAGCCGCGGTAATTCCAGCTCCAATAGCGTATATTAAAGTTGTTGCGGTTAAAACGTTCGTAGTTGAATTTGTGCTTCATACGGGTAGTACAACTATATATTGTGGTATGTACATTACCTTATGTATGTAAGCGTATTACCGGTGGAGTTCTTATATATAATTAATACAATGTATTTTTTATATATTCCTCCTATTTAAACCTACTTCAGTGCTCTTCATCGAGTGTTGTTGTGGGCCGGTACAATTACTTTGAACAAATTAGAGTGCTTAAAGCAGGCTCCAAATGCCTGAATATTTTGTGCATGGAATAATGAAATAAGACCTCTGTTCTACTTTCATTGGTTTTTAGATCAAGAGGTAATGATTAATAGAAGCAGTTTGGGGGCATTAGTATTACGACGCGAGAGGTGAAATTCTTGGACCGTCGTAAGACTAACTTAAGCGAAAGCATTTGCCAAAGATGTTTTCATTAATCAAGAACGAAAGTTAGAGGTTCGAAGGCGATCAGATACCGCCCTAGTTCTAACCATAAACGATGCCAGCTAGCAATTGGGTGTAGCTACTACTATGGCTCTCTCAGTCGCTTCCCGGGAAACCAAAGCTTTTGGGCTCCGGGGGAAGTATGGTTGCAAAGCTGAAACTTAAAGGAATTGACGGAAGGGCACCACCAGGAGTGGAGCCTGCGGCTTAATTTGACTCAACACGGGAAAACTTACCAGGTCCGAACATAAGCGTGTAAGACAGATTGATAGCTCTTTCTCGAATCTATGGGTGGTGGTGCATGGCCGTTCTTAGTTCGTGGAGTGATTTGTCTGGTTAATTCCGATAACGAACGAGACTCAAATATATTAAATAGATGCTTTCAGGATTATGATGTTGAAACTTATATAGCCTTCTTTCATGCGTACATCTTGAATGTACAAGTGTTTGAATGTGTTTATATAAGTGGAGTCGTACCTGTTGGTTTGTCCCATTATAAGGACACTAGCTTCTTAAATGGACAAATTGCGTCTAGCAGTAACGAGATTGAGCAATAACAGGTCTGTGATGCCCTTAGATGTCCTGGGCTGCACGCGCGCTACAATGAAAGTATCAACGTGTATTTCCTAGACCGAGAGGTCCGGGTAAACCGCTGAACCACTTTCATGCTTGGGATTGTGAACTGAAACTGTTCACATGAACTTGGAATTCCCAGTAAGTGCGAGTTATTAACTCGCATTGATTAAGTCCCTGCCCTTTGTACATACCGCCCGTCGCTACTACCGATTGAATTATTTAGTGAGGTCTCCGGACGTGATCACTGTGACGCCTCGTGTGTCACGGTTGTTTCGCAAAAGTTGACCGAACTTGATTATTTAGAGGAAGTAAAAGTCGTAACAAGGTTTCCGTAGGTGAACCTGCGGAAGGATCATTATTGTGTTCCATATCCGTAAGAAAAACAAACAAACAAACAAACAAACAAACAAACAGACAAGCAAACAAACGAACAAAAAGAAAAAAAAAAAAAAAAAAAAAAAGAAAAAAAAAAAAAAATTTATATAATTATTTTGAATCCATAATTCTTTTTATTCTTTTTCATTCAATTTGTGATCCATCAATTATATCATATTAAATATAATATATGATGGTACATTTTGTAATGTTTTTTCTTATTTTTTTCTTTTAAAAACCTTTAAACATGAAAATAAAAAGTTGTACTTATTATTCATTTGATTGAATGATAAGTTAATTTGTTCACAATAACAAAAGTGGTATATATTTATTATATTATTATATATATACATAAAATGATTAAAAAAATACAAAATAATTGAATCATAATAAATACCACCACTGTATTATTGTTGAACTAAGACATTCGCAACTTAATAAAAATGTTTAGAGTTAAATATATTTGATATATATTATTGAAAGAAAATCAATTTATATATTATTAATATTATTTAATTTTACTCTTTCAATTAATATATGCAAAAAAAAATTGACATTTGTTATAAATAAAAATAAATAAAAAAATACTCTAAGCGGTGGATCACTTGGCTCATGGGTCGATGAAGAACGCAGCAAACTGTGCGTCATCGTGTGAACTGCAGGACACATGAACATCGACATTTTGAACGCATATCGCAGTCCATGCTGTTATGTACATTAAATTCAATTTTAAAGTACTGCTTGGACTACATATGGTTGAGGGTTGTAAGACTATGCTAAATAAGTTGCTTATTCTTTTATAAAAATAATTGAATTTAAGCAAATGTGTATATTATTGGATTTTAAATAATTCATAATATTAATAGCAAAAAAAATAAAGATATATAATGAATTTTATTTATTATATATTCTTTAAAAAAAAAATCCTCTCAAATAAAATGAAATGATGAAAATATTGAATCTAAGTATTCTTTACAAAAAATTTTCATATTATTTATATATATATATATAAAATAATAATTTATATATGTAATTAAAAGGAGGAATGTCTAGCATAAAAATTAAATTTTTTATTCTAGGATTGCCTCATTTTACATTATTATTATTTTTATATATTTACAATATATAAAAGGAGAAAAGAAAAATAGAGATGAAAAGATGATATAATTTTTTTTATTAAATTGTGAGAAGATAAAAAAAGAATATTAAAACAACCTCAACTCATATGGGATTACCCCCTGAATTTAAGCATATTAATGAGGGGAGGAAAAGAAACTAACAAGGATTTTCTTAGTAGCGGCGAGCGAAAAGAAAATAGTTCAGCACTAAGTCACTTTGTCTATATGTCAAATGTGAGATGCAGTGTATGGAATATCTTAATATCTAGTATGAGAAATTAACGATTTAAGTCCTTCTTAAATGAGGCCATTTACCCATAGAGGGTGCCAGGCCCGTATAACGTTAATGATTACTAGAAAGATATTTCCAAAGAGTCGTGTTGCTTGATAGTGCAGCACTAAGTGGGTGGTAAACTCCATCTAAAACTAAATATAACCATGAGACCGATAGTAAACAAGTACCGTGAGGGAAAGTTGAAAAGAACTCTGAATAGAGAGTTAAATAGTACGTGAAACTGCTTAGAGGTTAAGCCCGATGAACCTGAATATCCATTATGAAAAATTCATCATTAAATAATTAAAAAAATAATGTGCATTTTTTTCATATAAGGACATTGTAATCTATTAACATAATAAAGTATTTATCAAAAGATCATTGGTGATATTAAGTTTATTTAAATTAATTTGCTTTTTAAGCATATTAACATAAAATAAATACTAATGATTTGATAAAGTGTTGATAGATTTTATTATATATAATGCTAAAATTCATTTTTTGAATTTTACAAAAAATTTAATATCTATGATATTAATATTTATTTGTATGCATTTATATGATTAACAATGCGAAAGATTCAGGATACCTTCGGGACCCGTCTTGAAACACGGACCAAGGAGTCTAACATATGTGCAAGTCATTGAGTTATATTAAACTTAATGGCATAATTAACTTAACTTAAATATAATGGGATTAATTTTTAGTCTATTTTTTAATAAATAGTCAATTAATTCAATCCCGGGGCGTTCCATATAGTTATGTATAATGATAATTTATTATTATTTATACCTCTAACTGGAGCGTACCTTGAGCATATATGCTGTGACCCGAAAGATGGTGAACTATACTTGATCAGGTTGAAGTCAGGGGAAACCCTGATGGAAGACCGAAACAGTTCTGACGTGCAAATCGATTGTCAGAATTGAGTATAGGGGCGAAAGACCAATCGAACCATCTAGTAGCTGGTTCCCTCCGAAGTTTCCCTCAGGATAGCTGGTGCATTTAAAAATTATATAAAATAATCTTATCTGGTAAAGCGAATGATTAGAGGCCTTAGGGTCGAAACGATTTTAACCTATTCTCAAACTTTAAATGGGTAAGAACCTCACCTTTCTTGATATGAAGGTTGAGGTTATGATATAATGTGCCCAGTGGGCCACTTTTGGTAAGCAGAACTGGCGCTGTGGGATGAACCAAACGTAATGTTACGGTGCCTAAATTAACAACTCATGCAGATACCATGAAAGGCGTTGGTTGCTTAAAACAGCAGGACGGTGGACATGGAAGTCGTAATCCGCTAAGGAGTGTGTAACAACTCACCTGCCGAAGCAACTAGCCCTTAAAATGGATGGCGCTTAAGTTGTATACCTATACATTACCGCTAAAGTAGATGATTTATAAAACAATTTCGATTGATTTATAAATTTTGAAACTTTAGTGAGTAGGAGGGTACAATAGTGTGCTTAGAAGTGTTTGGCGTAAGCCTGCATGGAGCCGCTATTGGTACAGATCTTGGTGGTAGTAGCAAATAATCGAATGAGACCTTGGAGGACTGAAGTGGAGAAGGGTTTCGTGTGAACAGTGGTTGATCACGAGTTAGTCGGTCCTAAGTTCAAGGCGAAAGCCGAAAATTTTCAAGTTTTTAATAAAAAAAAATATTAATAAAAATATATTTAAAAATAATTAAAATACTTGAATTATTTTGAACGAAAGGGAATACGGTTCCAATTCCGTAACCTGTTGAGTATCCGTTTGTTATTAAAAATGGGCCTTGTGCTCATCCTGGC
>NW_026562236.1:115000-117500 GCF_027943255.1 Anastrepha obliqua
CCAATGATATTGAAGCATATAAATCGAATCATAACTATATGAAACTCGAATTTAAGCCATATTAAACTGTTAATATTGTGATTTTATGCCTGGTTTTCCATACGTTAGTTTAAATAAAGAGTTATGGAATATAACCTTGGCATATTGGCACTAAAATATATAATAAAGACATTTCAAATCAAACTGAAATGTATTGAAATGAATTTTTCCCATACATTTTTGACAATGTGAGGTGTGCATGGCAAAAAACACTCACGGTGAAGGCATGTGATATAATATGAAAATATCAAAAGTTAACTAACCAATGATATTGAAGCATATAAATCGAATCATAACTATATGAAACTCGAATTTGAGCCATATTAAACTGGTAATATTGTGATTTTATGCCTGGTTTTCCATACGTTAGTTTAAATAAAGAGTTATGGAATATAACCTTGGCATATTGGCACTAAAATATATAATAAAGACATTTCAAATCAAACTGAAATGTATTGAAATGAATTTTTCCCATACATTTTTGACAATGTGAGGTGTGCATGGCAAAAAACACTCACGGTGAAGGCATGTGATATAATATGAAAATATCAAAAGTTAACTAACCAATGATATTGAAGCATATAAATCGAATCATAACTATATGAAACTCGAATTTGAGCCATATTAAACTGGTAATATTATGATTTTATTCCTGGTTTTCCATACGTTAGTTTAAATAGAAAAAATTTTCGAATATATATACATATATGAAGAATCTATATTCTATACTAACATGTTATGGCATATTGGTGTTATTGTATTTTATTCCTGGTTTTCTATAGTTAGTTTAAATAGAAATAAATTTTTGAATTCAAAATTTTATATTCTATACTAGCATTACATAGAAATTATCCTCAACTGTTTGTTTCTTGTATAAATACAGGAAATTAAACAGATGATGAAGAGAAAAAAATAAGAAAAACAAAAATTTATAAGAAAAATTAAATTTTAAACAAAGGAAAAGAGGAGAAAATTTTTTCAATCATATATATTTATGATTAAAAAATAGAATTATGAAATTATTAATTTCAATTCAAAGAGAAAAATTATGTAATATATGAAATTATTACATTAACACGTTGGCTGCCAGGTATCACCGGTGATCACAAAAAAAAACCTCCCCCAGGTGCCAAGTATCACCGGTGATCACAAAAAAAATCTACCCCCAGGTGCCAAGCAAAAAAAGTCATGTTCCCGTTTGAATTTTAATGAGATATTTTTACCAGGAATAAAAGTCACGCTCCTGGCGCGTATGAGCATGTTTTTGTGCTGTGTTCACTGGTGACCACTTGCCGTTTTTTAAAACGATTCTTATTTTTTTTTGAAATGTGATCACCGGTGATCACATTTCGAACAAGTAAATCAAAATAAATCAGTATCAAACTTGAGTTCATAGCGAGCAGTTGGTTGCAAATTACAGTGAAAAATAGTGAAGTGAAGTTGTGAAGTCCGAGGAAATACGTGATGCGTTGAATTCAATGGAAAATTCCAGTGTTAGTGGTGAGGATTTTAGTCCAGATGAAGATGAGTACATCCCAGATTCAGGCAGTGATACAAGGAGTGATGACAGTATTGATGAAGACCTCGATGTTAGTGCTACAAATGTTAATAATACTGCAGATGAAGAACAGACGAAAACTACGACAGCATGGACCTCGCCTGCTACCTGAGAGACTTTGAAGAATTTCGAAGAATTTACCAATCCACCCCAGGTTTTGCAATATGATGCCAGTACGCCATTTCAATATTACAGAAAGTTTTTGACCGATGAGATATTGGATATTATTGTTGAAGAGACAAATAGGAATGCAAACTCTCAAGTAACTGGCATCGGTACTCGCAGCAGCAGTAGGATGAATATGTGGAAAGATACTGATCGCCAGGAGATCATGGAGTTTCTGGCCATAGTCATGTATATGGGAATGGTAAAATACCCTGCAATAACCGACTATTGGAAACCAAGCACATTGTTCAAAAACGCATTCGTCCCACAAGTTATGGCTCGTAACCGGTTCCAGATCTTGCTCAAATTCATTCACTTCGCAGATAATGCCCAGTCCTCTGAAACAGTGTCAAAAACTTATAAAGTTGACAAGGTCTTGCAGGAATTGATTCTGGCCTTTAAACAAAATAGCGCGCTCACCTCCGCAGGGAAAACACTTTTTAATAACGTCGACAGAAGCAACAAAGGATGGTGGGCGCAAGAGACATCGTTGCGGCATGTGCTATTCAGAATTAAAGACGACAAACTCGTCGTCAGTCGCCAGGAAGAAGGCCAAACTAGTGGCAACATACTGCACCCAATGTCGAGGGTCACCATACCTATGTCTTAAACATTTTCAACAACTACATTAAAATTAGAAACAAAAAATATAGTTTTTTCTGTTTCCAGAATTGAATTGAATTTTCTCATTTTTAATTTCGTATTATTTCAAAACTTTGTATTTTACTATGAAATAAA
>NW_026562236.1:120000-122500 GCF_027943255.1 Anastrepha obliqua
ACAAACAAACAAACAAACAGACAAGCAAACAAGCGAACAAAAAGAAAAAAAAAAAAAAAAAAAAAAAGAAAAAAAAAAAAAATTTATATAATTATTTTGAATCCATAATTCTTTTTATTCTTTTTCATTCAATTTGTGATCCATCAATTATATCATATTAAATATAATATATGATGGTACATTTTGTAATGTTTTTTCTTATTTTTTTCTTTTAAAAACCTTTAAACATGAAAATAAAAAGTTGTACTTATTATTCATTTGATTGAATGATAAGTTAATTTGTTCACAATAACAAAAGTGGTATATATTTATTATATTATTATATATATACATAAAATGATTAAAAAAATACAAAATAATTGAATCATAATAAATACCACCACTGTATTATTGTTGAACTAAGACATTCGCAACTTAATAAAAATGTTTAGAGTTAAATATATTTGATATATATTATTGAAAGAAAATCAATTTATATATTATTAATATTATTTAATTTTACTCTTTCAATTAATATATGCAAAAAAAAATTGACATTTGTTATAAATAAAAATAAATAAAAAAATACTCTAAGCGGTGGATCACTTGGCTCATGGGTCGATGAAGAACGCAGCAAACTGTGCGTCATCGTGTGAACTGCAGGACACATGAACATCGACATTTTGAACGCATATCGCAGTCCATGCTGTTATGTACATTAAATTCAATTTTAAAGTACTGCTTGGACTACATATGGTTGAGGGTTGTAAGACTATGCTAAATAAGTTGCTTATTCTTTTATAAAAATAATTGAATTTAAGCAAATGTGTATATTATTGGATTTTAAATAATTCATAATATTAATAGCAAAAAAAATAAAGATATATAATGAATTTTATTTATTATATATTCTTTAAAAAAAAAATCCTCTCAAATAAAATGAAATGATGAAAATATTGAATCTAAGTATTCTTTACAAAAAATTTTCATATTATTTATATATATATATATAAAATAATAATTTATATATGTAATTAAAAGGAGGAATGTCTAGCATAAAAATTAAATTTTTTATTCTAGGATTGCCTCATTTTACATTATTATTATTTTTATATATTTACAATATATAAAAGGAGAAAAGAAAAATAGAGATGAAAAGATGATATAATTTTTTTTATTAAATTGTGAGAAGATAAAAAAAGAATATTAAAACAACCTCAACTCATATGGGATTACCCCCTGAATTTAAGCATATTAATGAGGGGAGGAAAAGAAACTAACAAGGATTTTCTTAGTAGCGGCGAGCGAAAAGAAAATAGTTCAGCACTAAGTCACTTTGTCTATATGTCAAATGTGAGATGCAGTGTATGGAATATCTTAATATCTAGTATGAGAAATTAACGATTTAAGTCCTTCTTAAATGAGGCCATTTACCCATAGAGGGTGCCAGGCCCGTATAACGTTAATGATTACTAGAAAGATATTTCCAAAGAGTCGTGTTGCTTGATAGTGCAGCACTAAGTGGGTGGTAAACTCCATCTAAAACTAAATATAACCATGAGACCGATAGTAAACAAGTACCGTGAGGGAAAGTTGAAAAGAACTCTGAATAGAGAGTTAAATAGTACGTGAAACTGCTTAGAGGTTAAGCCCGATGAACCTGAATATCCATTATGAAAAATTCATCATTAAATAATTAAAAAAATAATGTGCATTTTTTTCATATAAGGACATTGTAATCTATTAACATAATAAAGTATTTATCAAAAGATCATTGGTGATATTAAGTTTATTTAAATTAATTTGCTTTTTAAGCATATTAACATAAAATAAATACTAATGATTTGATAAAGTGTTGATAGATTTTATTATATATAATGCTAAAATTCATTTTTTGAATTTTACAAAAAATTTAATATCTATGATATTAATATTTATTTGTATGCATTTATATGATTAACAATGCGAAAGATTCAGGATACCTTCGGGACCCGTCTTGAAACACGGACCAAGGAGTCTAACATATGTGCAAGTCATTGAGTTATATTAAACTTAATGGCATAATTAACTTAACTTAAATATAATGGGATTAATTTTTAGTCTATTTTTTAATAAATAGTCAATTAATTCAATCCCGGGGCGTTCCATATAGTTATGTATAATGATAATTTATTATTATTTATACCTCTAACTGGAGCGTACCTTGAGCATATATGCTGTGACCCGAAAGATGGTGAACTATACTTGATCAGGTTGAAGTCAGGGGAAACCCTGATGGAAGACCGAAACAGTTCTGACGTGCAAATCGATTGTCAGAATTGAGTATAGGGGCGAAAGACCAATCGAACCATCTAGTAGCTGGTTCCCTCCGAAGTTTCCCTCAGGATAGCTGGTGCATTTAAAAATTATATAAAATAATCTTATCTGGTAAAGCGAATGATTAGAGGCCTTAGGGTCGAAACGATTTTAACCTATTCTCAAACTTTAAATGGGTAAGAACCTCACCTTTCTTGATATGAAG
>NW_026562236.1:127500-130000 GCF_027943255.1 Anastrepha obliqua
ACTAACCAATGATATTGAAGCATATAAATCGAATCATAACTATATGAAACTCGAATTTAAGCCATATTAAACTGGTAATATTGTGATTTTATGCCTGGTTTTCCATACGTTAGTTTAAATAAAGAGTTATGGAATATAACCTTGGCATATTGGCACTAAAATATATAATAAAGACATTTCAAATCAAACTGAAATGTATTGAAATGAATTTTTCCCATACATTTTTGACAATGTGAGGTGTGCATGGCAAAAAACACTCACGGTGAAGGCATGTGATATAATATGAAAATATCAAAAGTTAACTAACCAATGATATTGAAGCATATAAATCGAATCATAACTATATGAAACTCGAATTTGAGCCATATTAAACTGGTAATATTGTGATTTTATGCCTGGTTTTCCATACGTTAGTTTAAATAGAAAAAAATTCTCGAATATATATACATATATGAAGAATCTATATTCTATACTAACATTTTATGGAATATAACCTTGGCATATTGCCATTAAAATATATAATAAAGACATTTCAAGTCAAACTGAAATGTATTGAAATGAATTTTTCCCATACATTTTTGACAATGTGAGGTGTGCATGGCAAAAAACACTCACGGTGAAGGCATGTGAAATATAATATGAAAATATCAAAAGTTAACTAACCAATGATATTGAAGCATATAAATCGAATCATAACTATATGAAACTCGAATTTAAGCCATATTAAACTGTTAATATTGTGATTTTATGCCTGGTTTTCCATACGTTAGTTTAAATAAAGAGTTATGGAATATAACCTTGGCATATTGGCACTAAAATATATAATAAAGACATTTCAAATCAAACTGAAATGTATTGAAATGAATTTTTCCCATACATTTTTGACAATGTGAGGTGTGCATGGCAAAAAACACTCACGGTGAAGGCATGTGATATAATATGAAAATATCAAAAGTTAACTAACCAATGATATTGAAGCATATAAATCGAATCATAACTATATGAAACTCGAATTTAAGCCATATTAAACTGGTAATATTGTGATTTTATGCCTGGTTTTCCATACGTTAGTTTAAATAAAGAGTTATGGAATATAACCTTGGCATATTGGCACTAAAATATATAATAAAGACATTTCAAATCAAACTGAAATGTATTGAAATGAATTTTTCCCATACATTTTTGACAATGTGAGGTGTGCATGGCAAAAAACACTCACGGTGAAGGCATGTGATATAATATGAAAATATCAAAAGTTAACTAACCAATGATATTGAAGCATATAAATCGAATCATAACTATATGAAACTCGAATTTGAGCCATATTAAACTGGTAATATTGTGATTTTATGCCTGGTTTTCCATACGTTAGTTTAAATAGAAAAAAATTCTCGAATATATATACATATATGAAGAATCTATATTCTATACTAACATTTTATGGAATATAACCTTGGCATATTGCCATTAAAATATATAATAAAGACATTTCAAGTCAAACTGAAATGTATTGAAATGAATTTTTCCCATACATTTTTGACAATGTGAGGTGTGCATGGCAAAAAACACTCACGGTGAAGGCATGTGAAATATAATATGAAAATATCAAAAGTTAACTAACCAATGATATTGAAGCATATAAATCGAATCATAACTATATGAAACTCGAATTTAAGCCATATTAAACTGTTAATATTGTGATTTTATGCCTGGTTTTCCATACGTTAGTTTAAATAAAGAGTTATGGAATATAACCTTGGCATATTGGCACTAAAATATATAATAAAGACATTTCAAATCAAACTGAAATGTATTGAAATGAATTTTTCCCATACATTTTTGACAATGTGAGGTGTGCATGGCAAAAAACACTCACGGTGAAGGCATGTGATATAATATGAAAATATCAAAAGTTAACTAACCAATGATATTGAAGCATATAAATCGAATCATAACTATATGAAACTCGAATTTGAGCCATATTAAACTGGTAATATTGTGATTTTATGCCTGGTTTTCCATACGTTAGTTTAAATAAAGAGTTATGGAATATAACCTTGGCATATTGGCACTAAAATATATAATAAAGACATTTCAAATCAAACTGAAATGTATTGAAATGAATTTTTCCCATACATTTTTGACAATGAGAGGTGTGCATGGCAAAAAACACTCACGGTGAAGGCATGTGATATAATATGAAAATATCAAAAGTTAACTAACCAATGATATTGAAGCATATAAATCGAATCATAACTATATGAAACTCGAATTTGAGCCATATTAAACTGGTAATATTATGATTTTATTCCTGGTTTTCCATACGTTAGTTTAAATAGAAAAAATTTTCGAATATATATACATATATGAAGAATCTATATTCTATACTAACATGTTATGGCATATTGGTGTTATTGTATTTTATTCCTGGTTTTCTATAGTTAGTTTAAATAGAAATAAATTTTTGAATTCAAAATTTTATATTCTATACTAGCATTAC
>NW_026562236.1:132500-140000 GCF_027943255.1 Anastrepha obliqua
CCGTAAGAAAAACAAACAAACAAACAAACAAACAAACAAACAGACAAGCAAACAAACGAACAAAAAGAAAAAAAAAAAAAAAAAAAAAAGAAAAAAAAAAAAAAATTTATATAATTATTTTGAATCCATAATTCTTTTTATTCTTTTTCATTCAATTTGTGATCCATCAATTATATCATATTAAATATAATATATGATGGTACATTTTGTAATGTTTTTTCTTATTTTTTTCTTTTAAAAACCTTTAAACATGAAAATAAAAAGTTGTACTTATTATTCATTTGATTGAATGATAAGTTAATTTGTTCACAATAACAAAAGTGGTATATATTTATTATATTATTATATATATACATAAAATGATTAAAAAAATACAAAATAATTGAATCATAATAAATACCACCACTGTATTATTGTTGAACTAAGACATTCGCAACTTAATAAAAATGTTTAGAGTTAAATATATTTGATATATATTATTGAAAGAAAATCAATTTATATATTATTAATATTATTTAATTTTACTCTTTCAATTAATATATGCAAAAAAAAATTGACATTTGTTATAAATAAAAATAAATAAAAAAATACTCTAAGCGGTGGATCACTTGGCTCATGGGTCGATGAAGAACGCAGCAAACTGTGCGTCATCGTGTGAACTGCAGGACACATGAACATCGACATTTTGAACGCATATCGCAGTCCATGCTGTTATGTACATTAAATTCAATTTTAAAGTACTGCTTGGACTACATATGGTTGAGGGTTGTAAGACTATGCTAAATAAGTTGCTTATTCTTTTATAAAAATAATTGAATTTAAGCAAATGTGTATATTATTGGATTTTAAATAATTCATAATATTAATAGCAAAAAAAATAAAGATATATAATGAATTTTATTTATTATATATTCTTTAAAAAAAAAATCCTCTCAAATAAAATGAAATGATGAAAATATTGAATCTAAGTATTCTTTACAAAAAATTTTCATATTATTTATATATATATATATAAAATAATAATTTATATATGTAATTAAAAGGAGGAATGTCTAGCATAAAAATTAAATTTTTTATTCTAGGATTGCCTCATTTTACATTATTATTATTTTTATATATTTACAATATATAAAAGGAGAAAAGAAAAATAGAGATGAAAAGATGATATAATTTTTTTTATTAAATTGTGAGAAGATAAAAAAAGAATATTAAAACAACCTCAACTCATATGGGATTACCCCCTGAATTTAAGCATATTAATGAGGGGAGGAAAAGAAACTAACAAGGATTTTCTTAGTAGCGGCGAGCGAAAAGAAAATAGTTCAGCACTAAGTCACTTTGTCTATATGTCAAATGTGAGATGCAGTGTATGGAATATCTTAATATCTAGTATGAGAAATTAACGATTTAAGTCCTTCTTAAATGAGGCCATTTACCCATAGAGGGTGCCAGGCCCGTATAACGTTAATGATTACTAGAAAGATATTTCCAAAGAGTCGTGTTGCTTGATAGTGCAGCACTAAGTGGGTGGTAAACTCCATCTAAAACTAAATATAACCATGAGACCGATAGTAAACAAGTACCGTGAGGGAAAGTTGAAAAGAACTCTGAATAGAGAGTTAAATAGTACGTGAAACTGCTTAGAGGTTAAGCCCGATGAACCTGAATATCCATTATGAAAAATTCATCATTAAATAATTAAAAAAATAATGTGCATTTTTTTCATATAAGGACATTGTAATCTATTAACATAATAAAGTATTTATCAAAAGATCATTGGTGATATTAAGTTTATTTAAATTAATTTGCTTTTTAAGCATATTAACATAAAATAAATACTAATGATTTGATAAAGTGTTGATAGATTTTATTATATATAATGCTAAAATTCATTTTTTGAATTTTACAAAAAATTTAATATCTATGATATTAATATTTATTTGTATGCATTTATATGATTAACAATGCGAAAGATTCAGGATACCTTCGGGACCCGTCTTGAAACACGGACCAAGGAGTCTAACATATGTGCAAGTCATTGAGTTATATTAAACTTAATGGCATAATTAACTTAACTTAAATATAATGGGATTAATTTTTAGTCTATTTTTTAATAAATAGTCAATTAATTCAATCCCGGGGCGTTCCATATAGTTATGTATAATGATAATTTATTATTATTTATACCTCTAACTGGAGCGTACCTTGAGCATATATGCTGTGACCCGAAAGATGGTGAACTATACTTGATCAGGTTGAAGTCAGGGGAAACCCTGATGGAAGACCGAAACAGTTCTGACGTGCAAATCGATTGTCAGAATTGAGTATAGGGGCGAAAGACCAATCGAACCATCTAGTAGCTGGTTCCCTCCGAAGTTTCCCTCAGGATAGCTGGTGCATTTAAAAATTATATAAAATAATCTTATCTGGTAAAGCGAATGATTAGAGGCCTTAGGGTCGAAACGATTTTAACCTATTCTCAAACTTTAAATGGGTAAGAACCTCACCTTTCTTGATATGAAGGTTGAGGTTATGATATAATGTGCCCAGTGGGCCACTTTTGGTAAGCAGAACTGGCGCTGTGGGATGAACCAAACGTAATGTTACGGTGCCTAAATTAACAACTCATGCAGATACCATGAAAGGCGTTGGTTGCTTAAAACAGCAGGACGGTGGACATGGAAGTCGTAATCCGCTAAGGAGTGTGTAACAACTCACCTGCCGAAGCAACTAGCCCTTAAAATGGATGGCGCTTAAGTTGTATACCTATACATTACCGCTAAAGTAGATGATTTATAAAACAATTTCGATTGATTTATAAATTTTGAAACTTTAGTGAGTAGGAGGGTACAATAGTGTGCTTAGAAGTGTTTGGCGTAAGCCTGCATGGAGCCGCTATTGGTACAGATCTTGGTGGTAGTAGCAAATAATCGAATGAGACCTTGGAGGACTGAAGTGGAGAAGGGTTTCGTGTGAACAGTGGTTGATCACGAGTTAGTCGGTCCTAAGTTCAAGGCGAAAGCCGAAAATTTTCAAGTTTTTAATAAAAAAAAATATTAATAAAAATATATTTAAAAATAATTAAAATACTTGAATTATTTTGAACGAAAGGGAATACGGTTCCAATTCCGTAACCTGTTGAGTATCCGTTTGTTATTAAAAATGGGCCTTGTGCTCATCCTGGCAACAGGAACGACCATAAAGAAGCCGTCGAGAGATATCGGAAGAGTTTTCTTTTCTGTTTTATAGTCGTACTACCATGGAAGTCTTTCGAAGAGAGATATGGTAGATGGACTAGAAGAGCATGACATTTACTGTTGTGTCGATATTTTCTCCTCGGACCTTGAAAATTTATGGTGGGGTCACGCAAACTTCTCAACAGGCCGTACCAATATCCGCAGCTGGTCTCCAAGGTGAAGAGTCTCTAGTCGATAGAATAATGTAGGTAAGGGAAGTCGGCAAATTAGATCCGTAACTTCGGGATAAGGATTGGCTCTGAAGATTGAGATAGTCGGGCTTGATTGGGAAGCAATACCATGGTTTATGTACTCGTTCTGGGTAAATAGAGAATTACGATTCTTGTTCCCCGGATAGTAGTTACGTAGCCAATTGTGGAACTTTCTTGCTAAAATTTTTAAGGAATTATATCATTCGATATATATTCCTTTTAAATTATAACGATTATCAATTAACAATCAATTCAGAACTGGCACGGACTTGGGGAATCCGACTGTCTAATTAAAACAAAGCATTGTGATGGCCCTAACGGGTGTTGACACAATGTGATTTCTGCCCAGTGCTCTGAATGTCAAAGTGAAGAAATTCAAGTAAGCGCGGGTAAACGGCGGGAGTAACTATGACTCTCTTAAGGTAGCCAAATGCCTCGTCATCTAATTAGTGACGCGCATGAATGGATTAACGAGATTCCTACTGTCCCTATCTACTCATTCTAATTGTGAACGTTGAAGCGAACGGACGCGTGAGCGGATGTTTTTACTTTGCGAATTATAAAAATATTCTTGAGCGATTGTTTTTCCCTAGAAAATACTACATTTTACCGTCGGCAAGTGACGTACATTGTGTACAAATCGGCGCGTGTGTGTGTGCAGGAAACTGTTCGGCTGTCGTGCGACCGTCGGTGGGTTTTTCGCCGTTACTGAGAGACACTTAAATTGCGCGTACCTGACTGGTAGCTATTAAGCGAAAAACTATTGTGCGTGTAATTGTCCCGTCAAGTGGGCGCCGCTATAATTGCGCGCACCTGTGTCGGTGTAACACGTGCTGGAAAACTTTTATTGTTGTGCGGGTAGCGAGGAACGCTATAAATTTTTGCGAATTCTCTTTTGTGCTATATCCGCGAGTGATTAGCGCTAATTGAGTAACGCTGCGGTGAAGCAGTGCATGAACTGTGCATTGTGCTTAGTGAGTGCCGTTGTGTGAGTACGGGAAAATACCGCTGTGTTTTCCCGGAATTTTAGTGAGAGACGCTATAATTGCGCGCACCTGTGGGAAAACTAAAATCGTTGTGCGGGTAGCGAGAAACACTATATACGGCGTAACTGTATAAGTGTGTGATAAACTGTGTGTGGAATTGTCGGTGGACTCTCCCGTTAGTGGGTGCCACTATAATTGCGTGCGGGTGCCACTATAATTGTTGTGCGTTTTAATTGCGTGACGCGATTTACAGTGGTGGCAGAGGGCTATGCCCAAATTAGGCGTAGGAATGAAGAGGGCGAGCACCCCTCTCCAGGGCAGTTCGAGATTGGCGTCATCAGCGATGGATGAGTCAACGTCGGGGGAGGAAGAGGTCCTCCTGAGATCACCCCCCCGCATGAAGAAGAAAACCGCTGGAGGAGCAGCGGTCACAACAGAAAAGGTGACGGCGAAAGCACCCGTAATGGGTAAGTTGGGGGTAAGCGGAAGCGAGGGCGTTTCCGAGGGGGAAAAAAAGGGGGAGAAAAAGGTGCGGAAGGCAGGGGCCAAATTGGGTCCAGCCGGGCAGCGGATGGAGAAAATCCGCAGAAATTCGGGTGCTTCCCTGGAGAATTCGGGAGCGTTCGGTGAAAAAGTTGGGGGGCAATTTATGGGGCGTTTCAAGTCCATTGTGACGGCCTTTAGTGGAACCGTCATAGACATGGACGGCGTCCCAAAGAACGCAGCGAAGGACCTCCTGGGATACTCCTTGGAGTTCGAGGCGCTTTTTGTGGAGATGGTGGCGGAGATCGCCCATCTTCGTGGGCGGTTGGAAGCCACAAAAACAAGTAGGGAGGAAGCACCTCGGAGGACGGCTGGAGCTTCGCTGGCTGGTGCAGCGCTGATGCCGGCACCTCAGGCGCCTGCGCCTGTGTTGCCTGCGTTGCCGGTGCCCAAGCCAGTTGAGACCTGGTCGGTCGTAGTAAGGGGTAAGACCCCCACTACGTCCAAAGAGGTGATCAAAAAAGTAGTAAAAGAGGTAGGGCCTTCTATGGGGGTAAGGGTGCACGAGGTGCGCCCGTTGAAGGATGGAGGTGCGATTATTCGCACCCCATCAGTTGCTGAGAGGGATAACTTGGTAAAAAATGCCAAGTTTTCCGAGGTGGGGCTCGATGTGAGCATACGTCGGAAGCTGGGGCCTAGGGTTGTGGTCCAGGGGGTCCACACGGAGATCTCCCCTGACGAGTTCATGGGAGAGTTGTTCCGTTTGAACCTCAAGGAGTTCAGCCCTGGGTGTCTGGAGAAGGACGTGAGGATGATCAGCCGTCCTTGGAAGGTCAGCCCTGATGGAGTGACGAATGTGGTCCTTGAGGGCACGGACATGCTAATGTCCGCCCTCCTGGAAGCAGGTCGCTGCTACGTAAAGTGGTTTTCCTTCCGGGTACGGCCGGACCAACTGACGCCCGGCTGCTTCCGATGCATGGGATTTGATCACAGGGTGGCAGAATGCAGAGCCAAGAAGGATGTCTGCCGTAGGTGCGGGCAGGAAGGACACAGGAGTGCAGGTTGTGGCAATGCCCCGCATTGTCGCAACTGTGCATTTAAGGGCAAGCCAGCCGGACATCTGATGATGTCCACTGTCTGCCCGGTGTACTGTGCCATTGTTGCCCGTGCGAATGCTAGACATTGATGGTTGAGCTATATCAACTGAACTGTCAGGGGTCTTATGCCGTGATGTGTGAATTGGGGGCGTGTATGTCGGAGGGGGGCTGCGGCATTGCTTTGCTCCAGGAACCATACTCCACCAATGGGGTGGTGAGAGGTCTTCCTGGTGGCTTCAGGGTCTTTACGGACCTTGGAGTCAATGCCGCAGTAGCTGTGTGTGAGCCAAGCTACTCTTGCGTAGTGGTTGACTCATCACAGTGGGGAGTATGTGTGTGTGTTGAGGGCGATTTCGGCAAAGTATATGTCGCCAGCCTATACTGCAAGTTCAATGAACCTCTAGAACCATACTTGAGATACATAGAGGCGGTGCTACTACGTGAAAGTAGCAACCCTGTCATCATGTGTCTCGATGCCAATGCCACCTCCCCGATGTGGTTCAGCAAAACATCCAGGCACACTGCTGGATATCGGAGCCACAGTCGTGGTGAGGCCATGAGCGACTGGGTGGTGGCAAATAGCCTCCTCATTGCAAACGAACCGAGTGAATGGTATACGTTTGATGGGCCTAGAGGAGTGAGCGACATTGACGTGACGCTCATGAATGAAGCAGCCGCGAGCAAGTTTGAATGTAGTTGGAGTGTCAAGGGTGGTTGGGGAATTAGTGACCATAATTTAATTCAAATCATGGTTACTCCTCGTACCCCACAGTCGGAAAGTGTGAGCCCATTGAGACGATGGCGTACCACATGCGCCGACTGGAATAGATACGGTCAGACCGTTAGAGAAGCGGTATTGGGTATACCGCTTAACGTGTTTGAAAATTTCGGGGTCGACGAGCAAATTGCTCGTTTATCAGAATGTGTCTGGGGGGTTAATGACACGATGTTCAAAAAAGCTAGGGTTGCCAGACTTAAAGGTGTTAAGTGGTGGACTAGCGAGTTGAATTCAAAGAGGAGGTCTGTCCGGCGCTTGAGGCGGTTGTTTCAACGTGGCAGGCGGACCAATTCGGAGAATTTGCCACAGCTCAAGGCTCAATTCAGAGTAGGAATGAAGGAATATAAGAGAATGTTGGTAGAAGTCAAAGAGGAAGAGTGGAGAAGGTTTGTCGGGGAAAATAGGGACGACCCTTGGGGACAGGTCTATAGGATCTGTCGGGGTCGTCGGAACGAGATGGCTAGCTCTCTTCGCGTGGGTGACACTGTGTCATCCACGTGGAGAGAATGCGCCAGTGTTCTGTTAGGCGAGTTTTTTCCCAGGGCTGAGGTTCAGGTTCCTCCTGCACAAGAGGTGCCTGTCCCTCCAATAGAAGTTGAGGAGTTGGAATATGCGTTTGGCCTGGTCAGGTCTAAAAGGTCTCCAGGTCTCGATGGTTTGAACGGAGAGATGTGTAAATGCTTGTGGGAGTTCATTCCGGAATATTTG
>NW_026562236.1:145000-147500 GCF_027943255.1 Anastrepha obliqua
CTGAAATGTATTGAAATGAATTTTTCCCATACATTTTTGACAATGTGAGGTGTGCATGGCAAAAAACACTCACGGTGAAGGCATGTGATATAATATGAAAATATCAAAAGTTAACTAACCAATGATATTGAAGCATATAAATCGAATCATAACTATATGAAACTCGAATTTAAGCCATATTAAACTGGTAATATTGTGATTTTATGCCTGGTTTTTTCCATACGTTAGTTTAAATAGAAAAAATTTTCGAATATATATACATATATGAAGAATTCATATTAGCTATACTAACATGTTATGGAATATAACCTTGGCATATTGGCACTAAAATATATAATAAAGACATTTCAAATCAAACTGAAATGTATTGAAATGAATTTTCCCCATACATTTTTGACAATGTGAGGTGTGCATGGCAAAAAACACCACGGTGAAGGCATGTGAAATGATATGAAAATATCAAAAGTTAACTAACCAATGATATTGAAACATATAAATCGAATCATAACTATATGAAACTCGAATTTAAGCCATATTAAACTGGTAATATTGTGATTTTATGCCTGGTTTTCCATACGTTAGTTTAAATAGAAAGTTATGGAATATAACCTTGGCATATTGGCACTAAAATATATAATAAAGACATTTCAAATCAAACTGAAATGTATTGAAATGAATTTTTCCCATACATTTTTGACAATGTGAGGTGTGCATGGCAAAAAACACTCACGGTGAAGGCATGTGATATAATATGAAAATATCAAAAGTTAACTAACCAATGATATTGAAGCATATAAATCGAATCATAACTATATGAAACTCGAATTTAAGCCATATTAAACTGGTAATATTGTGATTTTATGCCTGGTTTTCCATACGTTAGTTTAAATAAAGAGTTATGGAATATAACCTTGGCATATTGGCACTAAAATATATAATAAAGACATTTCAAATCAAACTGAAATGTATTGAAATGAATTTTTCCCATACATTTTTGACAATGTGAGGTGTGCATGGCAAAAAACACTCACGGTGAAGGCATGTGATATAATATGAAAATATCAAAAGTTAACTAACCAATGATATTGAAGCATATAAATCGAATCATAACTATATGAAACTCGAATTTGAGCCATATTAAACTGGTAATATTGTGATTTTATGCCTGGTTTTCCATACGTTAGTTTAAATAGAAAAAAATTCTCGAATATATATACATATATGAAGAATCTATATTCTATACTAACATTTTATGGAATATAACCTTGGCATATTGCCATTAAAATATATAATAAAGACATTTCAAGTCAAACTGAAATGTATTGAAATGAATTTTTCCCATACATTTTTGACAATGTGAGGTGTGCATGGCAAAAAACACTCACGGTGAAGGCATGTGAAATATAATATGAAAATATCAAAAGTTAACTAACCAATGATATTGAAGCATATAAATCGAATCATAACTATATGAAACTCGAATTTAAGCCATATTAAACTGTTAATATTGTGATTTTATGCCTGGTTTTCCATACGTTAGTTTAAATAAAGAGTTATGGAATATAACCTTGGCATATTGGCACTAAAATATATAATAAAGACATTTCAAATCAAACTGAAATGTATTGAAATGAATTTTTCCCATACATTTTTGACAATGTGAGGTGTGCATGGCAAAAAACACTCACGGTGAAGGCATGTGATATAATATGAAAATATCAAAAGTTAACTAACCAATGATATTGAAGCATATAAATCGAATCATAACTATATGAAACTCGAATTTGAGCCATATTAAACTGGTAATATTGTGATTTTATGCCTGGTTTTCCATACGTTAGTTTAAATAAAGAGTTATGGAATATAACCTTGGCATATTGGCACTAAAATATATAATAAAGACATTTCAAATCAAACTGAAATGTATTGAAATGAATTTTTCCCATACATTTTTGACAATGAGAGGTGTGCATGGCAAAAAACACTCACGGTGAAGGCATGTGATATAATATGAAAATATCAAAAGTTAACTAACCAATGATATTGAAGCATATAAATCGAATCATAACTATATGAAACTCGAATTTGAGCCATATTAAACTGGTAATATTATGATTTTATTCCTGGTTTTCCATACGTTAGTTTAAATAGAAAAAATTTTCGAATATATATACATATATGAAGAATCTATATTCTATACTAACATGTTATGGCATATTGGTGTTATTGTATTTTATTCCTGGTTTTCTATAGTTAGTTTAAATAGAAATAAATTTTTGAATTCAAAATTTTATATTCTATACTAGCATTACATAGAAATTATCCTCAACTGTTTGTTTCTTGTATAAATACAGGAAATTAAACAGATGATGAAGAGAAAAAAATAAGAAAAACAAAAATTTATAAGAAAAATTAAATTTTAAACAAAGGAAAAGAGGAGAAAATTTTTTCAATCATATATATTTATGATTAAAAAATAGAATTATGAAATTATTAATTT
>NW_026562236.1:150000-152500 GCF_027943255.1 Anastrepha obliqua
AATATAATATATGATGGTACATTTTGTAATGTTTTTTCTTATTTTTTTCTTTTAAAAACCTTTAAACATGAAAATAAAAAGTTGTACTTATTATTCATTTGATTGAATGATAAGTTAATTTGTTCACAATAACAAAAGTGGTATATATTTATTATATTATTATATATATACATAAAATGATTAAAAAAATACAAAATAATTGAATCATAATAAATACCACCACTGTATTATTGTTGAACTAAGACATTCGCAACTTAATAAAAATGTTTAGAGTTAAATATATTTGATATATATTATTGAAAGAAAATCAATTTATATATTATTAATATTATTTAATTTTACTCTTTCAATTAATATATGCAAAAAAAAATTGACATTTGTTATAAATAAAAATAAATAAAAAAATACTCTAAGCGGTGGATCACTTGGCTCATGGGTCGATGAAGAACGCAGCAAACTGTGCGTCATCGTGTGAACTGCAGGACACATGAACATCGACATTTTGAACGCATATCGCAGTCCATGCTGTTATGTACATTAAATTCAATTTTAAAGTACTGCTTGGACTACATATGGTTGAGGGTTGTAAGACTATGCTAAATAAGTTGCTTATTCTTTTATAAAAATAATTGAATTTAAGCAAATGTGTATATTATTGGATTTTAAATAATTCATAATATTAATAGCAAAAAAAATAAAGATATATAATGAATTTTATTTATTATATATTCTTTAAAAAAAAAATCCTCTCAAATAAAATGAAATGATGAAAATATTGAATCTAAGTATTCTTTACAAAAAATTTTCATATTATTTATATATATATATATAAAATAATAATTTATATATGTAATTAAAAGGAGGAATGTCTAGCATAAAAATTAAATTTTTTATTCTAGGATTGCCTCATTTTACATTATTATTATTTTTATATATTTACAATATATAAAAGGAGAAAAGAAAAATAGAGATGAAAAGATGATATAATTTTTTTTATTAAATTGTGAGAAGATAAAAAAAGAATATTAAAACAACCTCAACTCATATGGGATTACCCCCTGAATTTAAGCATATTAATGAGGGGAGGAAAAGAAACTAACAAGGATTTTCTTAGTAGCGGCGAGCGAAAAGAAAATAGTTCAGCACTAAGTCACTTTGTCTATATGTCAAATGTGAGATGCAGTGTATGGAATATCTTAATATCTAGTATGAGAAATTAACGATTTAAGTCCTTCTTAAATGAGGCCATTTACCCATAGAGGGTGCCAGGCCCGTATAACGTTAATGATTACTAGAAAGATATTTCCAAAGAGTCGTGTTGCTTGATAGTGCAGCACTAAGTGGGTGGTAAACTCCATCTAAAACTAAATATAACCATGAGACCGATAGTAAACAAGTACCGTGAGGGAAAGTTGAAAAGAACTCTGAATAGAGAGTTAAATAGTACGTGAAACTGCTTAGAGGTTAAGCCCGATGAACCTGAATATCCATTATGAAAAATTCATCATTAAATAATTAAAAAAATAATGTGCATTTTTTTCATATAAGGACATTGTAATCTATTAACATAATAAAGTATTTATCAAAAGAATCATTGGTGATATTAAGTTTATTTAAATTAATTTGCTTTTTAAGCATATTAACATAAAATAAATACTAATGATTTGATAAAGTGTTGATAGATTTTATTATATATAATGCTAAAATTCATTTTTTGAATTTTACAAAAAATTTAATATCTATGATATTAATATTTATTTGTATGCATTTATATGATTAACAATGCGAAAGATTCAGGATACCTTCGGGACCCGTCTTGAAACACGGACCAAGGAGTCTAACATATGTGCAAGTCATTGAGTTATATTAAACTTAATGGCATAATTAACTTAACTTAAATATAATGGGATTAATTTTTAGTCTATTTTTTAATAAATAGTCAATTAATTCAATCCCGGGGCGTTCCATATAGTTATGTATAATGATAATTTATTATTATTTATACCTCTAACTGGAGCGTACCTTGAGCATATATGCTGTGACCCGAAAGATGGTGAACTATACTTGATCAGGTTGAAGTCAGGGGAAACCCTGATGGAAGACCGAAACAGTTCTGACGTGCAAATCGATTGTCAGAATTGAGTATAGGGGCGAAAGACCAATCGAACCATCTAGTAGCTGGTTCCCTCCGAAGTTTCCCTCAGGATAGCTGGTGCATTTAAAAATTATATAAAATAATCTTATCTGGTAAAGCGAATGATTAGAGGCCTTAGGGTCGAAACGATTTTAACCTATTCTCAAACTTTAAATGGGTAAGAACCTCACCTTTCTTGATATGAAGGTTGAGGTTATGATATAATGTGCCCAGTGGGCCACTTTTGGTAAGCAGAACTGGCGCTGTGGGATGAACCAAACGTAATGTTACGGTGCCTAAATTAACAACTCATGCAGATACCATGAAAGGCGTTGGTTGCTTAAAACAGCAGGACGGTGGACATGG
>NW_026562236.1:157500-160000 GCF_027943255.1 Anastrepha obliqua
GCAAAAAACACTCACGGTGAAGGCATGTGATATAATATGAAAATATCAAAAGTTAACTAACCAATGATATTGAAGCATATAAATCGAATCATAACTATATGAAACTCGAATTTAAGCCATATTAAACTGGTAATATTGTGATTTTATGCCTGGTTTTTTCCATACGTTAGTTTAAATAGAAAAAATTTTCGAATATATATACATATATGAAGAATTCATATTAGCTATACTAACATGTTATGGAATATAACCTTGGCATATTGGCACTAAAATATATAATAAAGACATTTCAAATCAAACTGAAATGTATTGAAATGAATTTTCCCCATACATTTTTGACAATGTGAGGTGTGCATGGCAAAAAACACCACGGTGAAGGCATGTGAAATGATATGAAAATATCAAAAGTTAACTAACCAATGATATTGAAACATATAAATCGAATCATAACTATATGAAACTCGAATTTAAGCCATATTAAACTGGTAATATTGTGATTTTATGCCTGGTTTTCCATACGTTAGTTTAAATAGAAAGTTATGGAATATAACCTTGGCATATTGGCACTAAAATATATAATAAAGACATTTCAAATCAAACTGAAATGTATTGAAATGAATTTTTCCCATACATTTTTGACAATGTGAGGTGTGCATGGCAAAAAACACTCACGGTGAAGGCATGTGATATAATATGAAAATATCAAAAGTTAACTAACCAATGATATTGAAGCATATAAATCGAATCATAACTATATGAAACTCGAATTTAAGCCATATTAAACTGGTAATATTGTGATTTTATGCCTGGTTTTCCATACGTTAGTTTAAATAAAGAGTTATGGAATATAACCTTGGCATATTGGCACTAAAATATATAATAAAGACATTTCAAATCAAACTGAAATGTATTGAAATGAATTTTTCCCATACATTTTTGACAATGTGAGGTGTGCATGGCAAAAAACACTCACGGTGAAGGCATGTGATATAATATGAAAATATCAAAAGTTAACTAACCAATGATATTGAAGCATATAAATCGAATCATAACTATATGAAACTCGAATTTGAGCCATATTAAACTGGTAATATTGTGATTTTATGCCTGGTTTTCCATACGTTAGTTTAAATAGAAAAAAATTCTCGAATATATATACATATATGAAGAATCTATATTCTATACTAACATTTTATGGAATATAACCTTGGCATATTGCCATTAAAATATATAATAAAGACATTTCAAGTCAAACTGAAATGTATTGAAATGAATTTTTCCCATACATTTTTGACAATGTGAGGTGTGCATGGCAAAAAACACTCACGGTGAAGGCATGTGAAATATAATATGAAAATATCAAAAGTTAACTAACCAATGATATTGAAGCATATAAATCGAATCATAACTATATGAAACTCGAATTTAAGCCATATTAAACTGTTAATATTGTGATTTTATGCCTGGTTTTCCATACGTTAGTTTAAATAAAGAGTTATGGAATATAACCTTGGCATATTGGCACTAAAATATATAATAAAGACATTTCAAATCAAACTGAAATGTATTGAAATGAATTTTTCCCATACATTTTTGACAATGTGAGGTGTGCATGGCAAAAAACACCACGGTGAAGGCATGTGATATAATATGAAAATATCAAAAGTTAACTAACCAATGATATTGAAGCATATAAATCGAATCATAACTATATGAAACTCGAATTTGAGCCATATTAAACTGGTAATATTGTGATTTTATGCCTGGTTTTCCATACGTTAGTTTAAATAAAGAGTTATGGAATATAACCTTGGCATATTGGCACTAAAATATATAATAAAGACATTTCAAATCAAACTGAAATGTATTGAAATGAATTTTTCCCATACATTTTTGACAATGTGAGGTGTGCATGGCAAAAAACACTCACGGTGAAGGCATGTGATATAATATGAAAATATCAAAAGTTAACTAACCAATGATATTGAAGCATATAAATCGAATCATAACTATATGAAACTCGAATTTGAGCCATATTAAACTGGTAATATTATGATTTTATTCCTGGTTTTCCATACGTTAGTTTAAATAGAAAAAATTTTCGAATATATATACATATATGAAGAATCTATATTCTATACTAACATGTTATGGCATATTGGTGTTATTGTATTTTATTCCTGGTTTTCTATAGTTAGTTTAAATAGAAATAAATTTTTGAATTCAAAATTTTATATTCTATACTAGCATTACATAGAAATTATCCTCAACTGTTTGTTTCTTGTATAAATACAGGAAATTAAACAGATGATGAAGAGAAAAAAATAAGAAAAACAAAAATTTATAAGAAAAATTAAATTTTAAACAAAGGAAAAGAGGAGAAAATTTTTTCAATCATATATATTTATGATTAAAAAATAGAATTATGAAATTATTAATTTCAATTCAAAGAGAAAAATTATGTAATATATGAAATTATTACATTAAAAATGCATTTGAA
>NW_026562236.1:162500-165000 GCF_027943255.1 Anastrepha obliqua
AACATGAAAATAAAAAGTTGTACTTATTATTCATTTGATTGAATGATAAGTTAATTTGTTCACAATAACAAAAGTGGTATATATTTATTATATTATTATATATATACATAAAATGATTAAAAAAATACAAAATAATTGAATCATAATAAATACCACCACTGTATTATTGTTGAACTAAGACATTCGCAACTTAATAAAAATGTTTAGAGTTAAATACATTTGATATATATTATTGAAAGAAAATCAATTTATATATTATTAATATTATTTAATTTTACTCTTTCAATTAATATATGCAAAAAAAAATTGACATTTGTTATAAATAAAAATAAATAAAAAAATACTCTAAGCGGTGGATCACTTGGCTCATGGGTCGATGAAGAACGCAGCAAACTGTGCGTCATCGTGTGAACTGCAGGACACATGAACATCGACATTTTGAACGCATATCGCAGTCCATGCTGTTATGTACATTAAATTCAATTTTAAAGTACTGCTTGGACTACATATGGTTGAGGGTTGTAAGACTATGCTAAATAAGTTGCTTATTCTTTTATAAAAATAATTGAATTTAAGCAAATGTGTATATTATTGGATTTTAAATAATTCATAATATTAATAGCAAAAAAAATAAAGATATATAATGAATTTTATTTATTATATATTCTTTAAAAAAAAAATCCTCTCAAATAAAATGAAATGATGAAAATATTGAATCTAAGTATTCTTTACAAAAAATTTTCATATTATTTATATATATATATATAAAATAATAATTTATATATGTAATTAAAAGGAGGAATGTCTAGCATAAAAATTAAATTTTTTATTCTAGGATTGCCTCATTTTACATTATTATTATTTTTATATATTTACAATATATAAAAGGAGAAAAGAAAAATAGAGATGAAAAGATGATATAATTTTTTTTATTAAATTGTGAGAAGATAAAAAAAGAATATTAAAACAACCTCAACTCATATGGGATTACCCCCTGAATTTAAGCATATTAATGAGGGGAGGAAAAGAAACTAACAAGGATTTTCTTAGTAGCGGCGAGCGAAAAGAAAATAGTTCAGCACTAAGTCACTTTGTCTATATGTCAAATGTGAGATGCAGTGTATGGAATATCTTAATATCTAGTATGAGAAATTAACGATTTAAGTCCTTCTTAAATGAGGCCATTTACCCATAGAGGGTGCCAGGCCCGTATAACGTTAATGATTACTAGAAAGATATTTCCAAAGAGTCGTGTTGCTTGATAGTGCAGCACTAAGTGGGTGGTAAACTCCATCTAAAACTAAATATAACCATGAGACCGATAGTAAACAAGTACCGTGAGGGAAAGTTGAAAAGAACTCTGAATAGAGAGTTAAATAGTACGTGAAACTGCTTAGAGGTTAAGCCCGATGAACCTGAATATCCATTATGAAAAATTCATCATTAAATAATTAAAAAAATAATGTGCATTTTTTTCATATAAGGACATTGTAATCTATTAACATAATAAAGTATTTATCAAAAGATCATTGGTGATATTAAGTTTATTTAAATTAATTTGCTTTTTAAGCATATTAACATAAAATAAATACTAATGATTTGATAAAGTGTTGATAGATTTTATTATATATAATGCTAAAATTCATTTTTTGAATTTTACAAAAAATTTAATATCTATGATATTAATATTTATTTGTATGCATTTATATGATTAACAATGCGAAAGATTCAGGATACCTTCGGGACCCGTCTTGAAACACGGACCAAGGAGTCTAACATATGTGCAAGTCATTGAGTTATATTAAACTTAATGGCATAATTAACTTAACTTAAATATAATGGGATTAATTTTTAGTCTATTTTTTAATAAATAGTCAATTAATTCAATCCCGGGGCGTTCCATATAGTTATGTATAATGATAATTTATTATTATTTATACCTCTAACTGGAGCGTACCTTGAGCATATATGCTGTGACCCGAAAGATGGTGAACTATACTTGATCAGGTTGAAGTCAGGGGAAACCCTGATGGAAGACCGAAACAGTTCTGACGTGCAAATCGATTGTCAGAATTGAGTATAGGGGCGAAAGACCAATCGAACCATCTAGTAGCTGGTTCCCTCCGAAGTTTCCCTCAGGATAGCTGGTGCATTTAAAAATTATATAAAATAATCTTATCTGGTAAAGCGAATGATTAGAGGCCTTAGGGTCGAAACGATTTTAACCTATTCTCAAACTTTAAATGGGTAAGAACCTCACCTTTCTTGATATGAAGGTTGAGGTTATGATATAATGTGCCCAGTGGGCCACTTTTGGTAAGCAGAACTGGCGCTGTGGGATGAACCAAACGTAATGTTACGGTGCCTAAATTAACAACTCATGCAGATACCATGAAAGGCGTTGGTTGCTTAAAACAGCAGGACGGTGGACATGGAAGTCGTAATCCGCTAAGGAGTGTGTAACAACTCACCTGCCGAAGCAACTAGCCCTTAAAATGGA
>NW_026562236.1:170000-172500 GCF_027943255.1 Anastrepha obliqua
AAAGACATTTCAAGTCAAACTGAAATGTATTGAAATGAATTTTTCCCATACATTTTTGACAATGTGAGGTGTGCATGGCAAAAAACACTCACGGTGAAGGCATGTGAAATATAATATGAAAATATCAAAAGTTAACTAACCAATGATATTGAAGCATATAAATCGAATCATAACTATATGAAACTCGAATTTAAGCCATATTAAACTGTTAATATTGTGATTTTATGCCTGGTTTTCCATACGTTAGTTTAAATAAAGAGTTATGGAATATAACCTTGGCATATTGGCACTAAAATATATAATAAAGACATTTCAAATCAAACTGAAATGTATTGAAATGAATTTTTCCCATACATTTTTGACAATGTGAGGTGTGCATGGCAAAAAACACTCACGGTGAAGGCATGTGATATAATATGAAAATATCAAAAGTTAACTAACCAATGATATTGAAGCATATAAATCGAATCATAACTATATGAAACTCGAATTTAAGCCATATTAAACTGGTAATATTGTGATTTTATGCCTGGTTTTCCATACGTTAGTTTAAATAAAGAGTTATGGAATATAACCTTGGCACATTGGCACTAAAATATATAATAAAGACATTTCAAATCAAACTGAAATGTATTGAAATGAATTTTTCCCATACATTTTTGACAATGTGAGGTGTGCATGGCAAAAAACACTCACGGTGAAGGCATGTGATATAATATGAAAATATCAAAAGTTAACTAACCAATGATATTGAAGCATATAAATCGAATCATAACTATATGAAACTCGAATTTGAGCCATATTAAACTGGTAATATTGTGATTTTATGCCTGGTTTTCCATACGTTAGTTTAAATAGAAAAAAATTCTCGAATATATATACATATATGAAGAATCTATATTCTATACTAACATTTTATGGAATATAACCTTGGCATATTGCCATTAAAATATATAATAAAGACATTTCAAGTCAAACTGAAATGTATTGAAATGAATTTTTCCCATACATTTTTGACAATGTGAGGTGTGCATGGCAAAAAACACTCACGGTGAAGGCATGTGAAATATAATATGAAAATATCAAAAGTTAACTAACCAATGATATTGAAGCATATAAATCGAATCATAACTATATGAAACTCGAATTTAAGCCATATTAAACTGTTAATATTGTGATTTTATGCCTGGTTTTCCATACGTTAGTTTAAATAAAGAGTTATGGAATATAACCTTGGCATATTGGCACTAAAATATATAATAAAGACATTTCAAATCAAACTGAAATGTATTGAAATGAATTTTTCCCATACATTTTTGACAATGTGAGGTGTGCATGGCAAAAAACACTCACGGTGAAGGCATGTGATATAATATGAAAATATCAAAAGTTAACTAACCAATGATATTGAAGCATATAAATCGAATCATAACTATATGAAACTCGAATTTGAGCCATATTAAACTGGTAATATTGTGATTTTATGCCTGGTTTTCCATACGTTAGTTTAAATAAAGAGTTATGGAATATAACCTTGGCATATTGGCACTAAAATATATAATAAAGACATTTCAAATCAAACTGAAATGTATTGAAATGAATTTTTCCCATACATTTTTGACAATGAGAGGTGTGCATGGCAAAAAACACTCACGGTGAAGGCATGTGATATAATATGAAAATATCAAAAGTTAACTAACCAATGATATTGAAGCATATAAATCGAATCATAACTATATGAAACTCGAATTTGAGCCATATTAAACTGGTAATATTATGATTTTATTCCTGGTTTTCCATACGTTAGTTTAAATAGAAAAAATTTTCGAATATATATACATATATGAAGAATCTATATTCTATACTAACATGTTATGGCATATTGGTGTTATTGTATTTTATTCCTGGTTTTCTATAGTTAGTTTAAATAGAAATAAATTTTTGAATTCAAAATTTTATATTCTATACTAGCATTACATAGAAATTATCCTCAACTGTTTGTTTCTTGTATAAATACAGGAAATTAAACAGATGATGAAGAGAAAAAAATAAGAAAAACAAAAATTTATAAGAAAAATTAAATTTTAAACAAAGGAAAAGAGGAGAAAATTTTTTCAATCATATATATTTATGATTAAAAAATAGAATTATGAAATTATTAATTTCAATTCAAAGAGAAAAATTATGTAATATATGAAATTATTACATTAAAAATGCATTTGAAAAAAAAGTAAAATGTTATTAAGAATGATAAATTATTTGAAAATTGGCAAATATTAAGAAGAAATATCGTTCTTATATTTTTATATAAAATATATAATATAGAGAACGAAAATTCTTTTTCATAAAAAACGGTTTTTGAATTTTGATAAGAAAAGCTAAAGGGGGGTCGCCCCTTTACTTTTTATATACACCGTAATTTATGAAATTTTCAAATATGAAAAACAAAGAAAAATATATAAATAAAAATATTATTCTGGTTGATCCTGCCAGTAGTTAT
>NW_026562236.1:175000-177500 GCF_027943255.1 Anastrepha obliqua
ACTCTTTCAATTAATATATGCAAAAAAAAATTGACATTTGTTATAAATAAAAATAAATAAAAAAATACTCTAAGCGGTGGATCACTTGGCTCATGGGTCGATGAAGAACGCAGCAAACTGTGCGTCATCGTGTGAACTGCAGGACACATGAACATCGACATTTTGAACGCATATCGCAGTCCATGCTGTTATGTACATTAAATTCAATTTTAAAGTACTGCTTGGACTACATATGGTTGAGGGTTGTAAGACTATGCTAAATAAGTTGCTTATTCTTTTATAAAAATAATTGAATTTAAGCAAATGTGTATATTATTGGATTTTAAATAATTCATAATATTAATAGCAAAAAAAATAAAGATATATAATGAATTTTATTTATTATATATTCTTTAAAAAAAAAATCCTCTCAAATAAAATGAAATGATGAAAATATTGAATCTAAGTATTCTTTACAAAAAATTTTCATATTATTTATATATATATATATAAAATAATAATTTATATATGTAATTAAAAGGAGGAATGTCTAGCATAAAAATTAAATTTTTTATTCTAGGATTGCCTCATTTTACATTATTATTATTTTTATATATTTACAATATATAAAAGGAGAAAAGAAAAATAGAGATGAAAAGATGATATAATTTTTTTTATTAAATTGTGAGAAGATAAAAAAAGAATATTAAAACAACCTCAACTCATATGGGATTACCCCCTGAATTTAAGCATATTAATGAGGGGAGGAAAAGAAACTAACAAGGATTTTCTTAGTAGCGGCGAGCGAAAAGAAAATAGTTCAGCACTAAGTCACTTTGTCTATATGTCAAATGTGAGATGCAGTGTATGGAATATCTTAATATCTAGTATGAGAAATTAACGATTTAAGTCCTTCTTAAATGAGGCCATTTACCCATAGAGGGTGCCAGGCCCGTATAACGTTAATGATTACTAGAAAGATATTTCCAAAGAGTCGTGTTGCTTGATAGTGCAGCACTAAGTGGGTGGTAAACTCCATCTAAAACTAAATATAACCATGAGACCGATAGTAAACAAGTACCGTGAGGGAAAGTTGAAAAGAACTCTGAATAGAGAGTTAAATAGTACGTGAAACTGCTTAGAGGTTAAGCCCGATGAACCTGAATATCCATTATGAAAAATTCATCATTAAATAATTAAAAAAATAATGTGCATTTTTTTCATATAAGGACATTGTAATCTATTAACATAATAAAGTATTTATCAAAAGATCATTGGTGATATTAAGTTTATTTAAATTAATTTGCTTTTTAAGCATATTAACATAAAATAAATACTAATGATTTGATAAAGTGTTGATAGATTTTATTATATATAATGCTAAAATTCATTTTTTGAATTTTACAAAAAATTTAATATCTATGATATTAATATTTATTTGTATGCATTTATATGATTAACAATGCGAAAGATTCAGGATACCTTCGGGACCCGTCTTGAAACACGGACCAAGGAGTCTAACATATGTGCAAGTCATTGAGTTATATTAAACTTAATGGCATAATTAACTTAACTTAAATATAATGGGATTAATTTTTAGTCTATTTTTTAATAAATAGTCAATTAATTCAATCCCGGGGCGTTCCATATAGTTATGTATAATGATAATTTATTATTATTTATACCTCTAACTGGAGCGTACCTTGAGCATATATGCTGTGACCCGAAAGATGGTGAACTATACTTGATCAGGTTGAAGTCAGGGGAAACCCTGATGGAAGACCGAAACAGTTCTGACGTGCAAATCGATTGTCAGAATTGAGTATAGGGGCGAAAGACCAATCGAACCATCTAGTAGCTGGTTCCCTCCGAAGTTTCCCTCAGGATAGCTGGTGCATTTAAAAATTATATAAAATAATCTTATCTGGTAAAGCGAATGATTAGAGGCCTTAGGGTCGAAACGATTTTAACCTATTCTCAAACTTTAAATGGGTAAGAACCTCACCTTTCTTGATATGAAGGTTGAGGTTATGATATAATGTGCCCAGTGGGCCACTTTTGGTAAGCAGAACTGGCGCTGTGGGATGAACCAAACGTAATGTTACGGTGCCTAAATTAACAACTCATGCAGATACCATGAAAGGCGTTGGTTGCTTAAAACAGCAGGACGGTGGACATGGAAGTCGTAATCCGCTAAGGAGTGTGTAACAACTCACCTGCCGAAGCAACTAGCCCTTAAAATGGATGGCGCTTAAGTTGTATACCTATACATTACCGCTAAAGTAGATGATTTATAAAACAATTTCGATTGATTTATAAATTTTGAAACTTTAGTGAGTAGGAGGGTACAATAGTGTGCTTAGAAGTGTTTGGCGTAAGCCTGCATGGAGCCGCTATTGGTACAGATCTTGGTGGTAGTAGCAAATAATCGAATGAGACCTTGGAGGACTGAAGTGGAGAAGGGTTTCGTGTGAACAGTGGTTGATCACGAGTTAGTCGGTCCTAAGTTCAAGGCGAAAGC
>NW_026562236.1:182500-185000 GCF_027943255.1 Anastrepha obliqua
GGTGTGCATGGCAAAAAACACTCACGGTGAAGGCATGTGAAATATAATATGAAAATATCAAAAGTTAACTAACCAATGATATTGAAGCATATAAATCGAATCATAACTATATGAAACTCGAATTTAAGCCATATTAAACTGTTAATATTGTGATTTTATGCCTGGTTTTCCATACGTTAGTTTAAATAAAGAGTTATGGAATATAACCTTGGCATATTGGCACTAAAATATATAATAAAGACATTTCAAATCAAACTGAAATGTATTGAAATGAATTTTTCCCATACATTTTTGACAATGTGAGGTGTGCATGGCAAAAAACACTCACGGTGAAGGCATGTGATATAATATGAAAATATCAAAAGTTAACTAACCAATGATATTGAAGCATATAAATCGAATCATAACTATATGAAACTCGAATTTAAGCCATATTAAACTGGTAATATTGTGATTTTATGCCTGGTTTTCCATACGTTAGTTTAAATAAAGAGTTATGGAATATAACCTTGGCATATTGGCACTAAAATATATAATAAAGACATTTCAAATCAAACTGAAATGTATTGAAATGAATTTTTCCCATACATTTTTGACAATGTGAGGTGTGCATGGCAAAAAACACTCACGGTGAAGGCATGTGATATAATATGAAAATATCAAAAGTTAACTAACCAATGATATTGAAGCATATAAATCGAATCATAACTATATGAAACTCGAATTTGAGCCATATTAAACTGGTAATATTGTGATTTTATGCCTGGTTTTCCATACGTTAGTTTAAATAGAAAAAAATTCTCGAATATATATACATATATGAAGAATCTATATTCTATACTAACATTTTATGGAATATAACCTTGGCATATTGCCATTAAAATATATAATAAAGACATTTCAAGTCAAACTGAAATGTATTGAAATGAATTTTTCCCATACATTTTTGACAATGTGAGGTGTGCATGGCAAAAAACACTCACGGTGAAGGCATGTGAAATATAATATGAAAATATCAAAAGTTAACTAACCAATGATATTGAAGCATATAAATCGAATCATAACTATATGAAACTCGAATTTAAGCCATATTAAACTGTTAATATTGTGATTTTATGCCTGGTTTTCCATACGTTAGTTTAAATAAAGAGTTATGGAATATAACCTTGGCATATTGGCACTAAAATATATAATAAAGACATTTCAAATCAAACTGAAATGTATTGAAATGAATTTTTCCCATACATTTTTGACAATGTGAGGTGTGCATGGCAAAAAACACTCACGGTGAAGGCATGTGATATAATATGAAAATATCAAAAGTTAACTAACCAATGATATTGAAGCATATAAATCGAATCATAACTATATGAAACTCGAATTTGAGCCATATTAAACTGGTAATATTGTGATTTTATGCCTGGTTTTCCATACGTTAGTTTAAATAAAGAGTTATGGAATATAACCTTGGCATATTGGCACTAAAATATATAATAAAGACATTTCAAATCAAACTGAAATGTATTGAAATGAATTTTTCCCATACATTTTTGACAATGAGAGGTGTGCATGGCAAAAAACACTCACGGTGAAGGCATGTGATATAATATGAAAATATCAAAAGTTAACTAACCAATGATATTGAAGCATATAAATCGAATCATAACTATATGAAACTCGAATTTGAGCCATATTAAACTGGTAATATTATGATTTTATTCCTGGTTTTCCATACGTTAGTTTAAATAGAAAAAATTTTCGAATATATATACATATATGAAGAATCTATATTCTATACTAACATGTTATGGCATATTGGTGTTATTGTATTTTATTCCTGGTTTTCTATAGTTAGTTTAAATAGAAATAAATTTTTGAATTCAAAATTTTATATTCTATACTAGCATTACATAGAAATTATCCTCAACTGTTTGTTTCTTGTATAAATACAGGAAATTAAACAGATGATGAAGAGAAAAAAATAAGAAAAACAAAAATTTATAAGAAAAATTAAATTTTAAACAAAGGAAAAGAGGAGAAAATTTTTTCAATCATATATATTTATGATTAAAAAATAGAATTATGAAATTATTAATTTCAATTCAAAGAGAAAAATTATGTAATATATGAAATTATTACATTAAAAATGCATTTGAAAAAAAAGTAAAATGTTATTAAGAATGATAAATTATTTGAAAATTGGCAAATATTAAGAAGAAATATCGTTCTTATATTTTTATATAAAATATATAATATAGAGAACGAAAATTCTTTTTCATAAAAAACGGTTTTTGAATTTTGATAAGAAAAGCTAAAGGGGGGTCGCCCCTTTACTTTTTATATACACCGTAATTTATGAAATTTTCAAATATGAAAAACAAAGAAAAATATATAAATAAAAATATTATTCTGGTTGATCCTGCCAGTAGTTATATGCTTGTCTCAAAGATTAAGCCATGCATGTCTAAGTACAAACAAATTAAAAGTGAAACCGCAAAAG
>NW_026562236.1:187500-190000 GCF_027943255.1 Anastrepha obliqua
CTCTAAGCGGTGGATCACTTGGCTCATGGGTCGATGAAGAACGCAGCAAACTGTGCGTCATCGTGTGAACTGCAGGACACATGAACATCGACATTTTGAACGCATATCGCAGTCCATGCTGTTATGTACATTAAATTCAATTTTAAAGTACTGCTTGGACTACATATGGTTGAGGGTTGTAAGACTATGCTAAATAAGTTGCTTATTCTTTTATAAAAATAATTGAATTTAAGCAAATGTGTATATTATTGGATTTTAAATAATTCATAATATTAATAGCAAAAAAAATAAAGATATATAATGAATTTTATTTATTATATATTCTTTAAAAAAAAAATCCTCTCAAATAAAATGAAATGATGAAAATATTGAATCTAAGTATTCTTTACAAAAAATTTTCATATTATTTATATATATATATATAAAATAATAATTTATATATGTAATTAAAAGGAGGAATGTCTAGCATAAAAATTAAATTTTTTATTCTAGGATTGCCTCATTTTACATTATTATTATTTTTATATATTTACAATATATAAAAGGAGAAAAGAAAAATAGAGATGAAAAGATGATATAATTTTTTTTATTAAATTGTGAGAAGATAAAAAAAGAATATTAAAACAACCTCAACTCATATGGGATTACCCCCTGAATTTAAGCATATTAATGAGGGGAGGAAAAGAAACTAACAAGGATTTTCTTAGTAGCGGCGAGCGAAAAGAAAATAGTTCAGCACTAAGTCACTTTGTCTATATGTCAAATGTGAGATGCAGTGTATGGAATATCTTAATATCTAGTATGAGAAATTAACGATTTAAGTCCTTCTTAAATGAGGCCATTTACCCATAGAGGGTGCCAGGCCCGTATAACGTTAATGATTACTAGAAAGATATTTCCAAAGAGTCGTGTTGCTTGATAGTGCAGCACTAAGTGGGTGGTAAACTCCATCTAAAACTAAATATAACCATGAGACCGATAGTAAACAAGTACCGTGAGGGAAAGTTGAAAAGAACTCTGAATAGAGAGTTAAATAGTACGTGAAACTGCTTAGAGGTTAAGCCCGATGAACCTGAATATCCATTATGAAAAATTCATCATTAAATAATTAAAAAAATAATGTGCATTTTTTTCATATAAGGACATTGTAATCTATTAACATAATAAAGTATTTATCAAAAGATCATTGGTGATATTAAGTTTATTTAAATTAATTTGCTTTTTAAGCATATTAACATAAAATAAATACTAATGATTTGATAAAGTGTTGATAGATTTTATTATATATAATGCTAAAATTCATTTTTTGAATTTTACAAAAAATTTAATATCTATGATATTAATATTTATTTGTATGCATTTATATGATTAACAATGCGAAAGATTCAGGATACCTTCGGGACCCGTCTTGAAACACGGACCAAGGAGTCTAACATATGTGCAAGTCATTGAGTTATATTAAACTTAATGGCATAATTAACTTAACTTAAATATAATGGGATTAATTTTTAGTCTATTTTTTAATAAATAGTCAATTAATTCAATCCCGGGGCGTTCCATATAGTTATGTATAATGATAATTTATTATTATTTATACCTCTAACTGGAGCGTACCTTGAGCATATATGCTGTGACCCGAAAGATGGTGAACTATACTTGATCAGGTTGAAGTCAGGGGAAACCCTGATGGAAGACCGAAACAGTTCTGACGTGCAAATCGATTGTCAGAATTGAGTATAGGGGCGAAAGACCAATCGAACCATCTAGTAGCTGGTTCCCTCCGAAGTTTCCCTCAGGATAGCTGGTGCATTTAAAAATTATATAAAATAATCTTATCTGGTAAAGCGAATGATTAGAGGCCTTAGGGTCGAAACGATTTTAACCTATTCTCAAACTTTAAATGGGTAAGAACCTCACCTTTCTTGATATGAAGGTTGAGGTTATGATATAATGTGCCCAGTGGGCCACTTTTGGTAAGCAGAACTGGCGCTGTGGGATGAACCAAACGTAATGTTACGGTGCCTAAATTAACAACTCATGCAGATACCATGAAAGGCGTTGGTTGCTTAAAACAGCAGGACGGTGGACATGGAAGTCGTAATCCGCTAAGGAGTGTGTAACAACTCACCTGCCGAAGCAACTAGCCCTTAAAATGGATGGCGCTTAAGTTGTATACCTATACATTACCGCTAAAGTAGATGATTTATAAAACAATTTCGATTGATTTATAAATTTTGAAACTTTAGTGAGTAGGAGGGTACAATAGTGTGCTTAGAAGTGTTTGGCGTAAGCCTGCATGGAGCCGCTATTGGTACAGATCTTGGTGGTAGTAGCAAATAATCGAATGAGACCTTGGAGGACTGAAGTGGAGAAGGGTTTCGTGTGAACAGTGGTTGATCACGAGTTAGTCGGTCCTAAGTTCAAGGCGAAAGCCGAAAATTTTCAAGTTTTTAATAAAAAAAAATATTAATAAAAATATATTTAAAAATAATTAAAATAC